>NC_059436.1:46129892-46192392 GCF_021028975.2 Sphaerodactylus townsendi | reverse complement strand
TGGGGGGGGGGGGGGGTGGGGGGGGGGGGGGGTGGGGGGGGGGGGGGGTGGGGGGGGGGGGGGGTGGGGGGGGGGGGGGGTGGGGGGGGGGGGGGGTGGGGGGGGGGGGGGGTGGGGGGGGGGGGGGGTGGGGGGGGGGGGGGGTGGGGGGGGGGGGGGGTGGGGGGGGGGGGGGGTGGGGGGGGGGGGGGGTGGGGGGGGGGGGGGGTGGGGGGGGGGGGGGGTGGGGGGGGGGGGGGGTGGGGGGGGGGGGGGGTGGGGGGGGGGGGGGGTGGGGGGGGGGGGGGGTGGGGGGGGGGGGGGGTGGGGGGGGGGGGGGGTGGGGGGGGGGGGGGGTGGGGGGGGGGGGGGGTGGGGGGGGGGGGGGGTGGGGGGGGGGGGGGGTGGGGGGGGGGGGGGGTGGGGGGGGGGGGGGGTGGGGGGGGGGGGGGGTGGGGGGGGGGGGGGGTGGGGGGGGGGGGGGGTGGGGGGGGGGGGGGGTGGGGGGGGGGGGGGGTGGGGGGGGGGGGGGGTGGGGGGGGGGGGGGGTGGGGGGGGGGGGGGGTGGGGGGGGGGGGGGGTGGGGGGGGGGGGGGGTGGGGGGGGGGGGGGGTGGGGGGGGGGGGGGGTGGGGGGGGGGGGGGGTGGGGGGGGGGGGGGGTGGGGGGGGGGGGGGGTGGGGGGGGGGGGGGGTGGGGGGGGGGGGGGGTGGGGGGGGGGGGGGGTGGGGGGGGGGGGGGGTGGGGGGGGGGGGGGGTGGGGGGGGGGGGGGGTGGGGGGGGGGGGGGGTGGGGGGGGGGGGGGGTGGGGGGGGGGGGGGGTGGGGGGGGGGGGGGGTGGGGGGGGGGGGGGGTGGGGGGGGGGGGGGGTGGGGGGGGGGGGGGGTGGGGGGGGGGGGGGGTGGGGGGGGGGGGGGGTGGGGGGGGGGGGGGGTGGGGGGGGGGGGGGGTGGGGGGGGGGGGGGGTGGGGGGGGGGGGGGGTGGGGGGGGGGGGGGGTGGGGGGGGGGGGGGGTGGGGGGGGGGGGGGGTGGGGGGGGGGGGGGGTGGGGGGGGGGGGGGGTGGGGGGGGGGGGGGGTGGGGGGGGGGGGGGGTGGGGGGGGGGGGGGGTGGGGGGGGGGGGGGGTGGGGGGGGGGGGGGGTGGGGGGGGGGGGGGGTGGGGGGGGGGGGGGGTGGGGGGGGGGGGGGGTGGGGGGGGGGGGGGGTGGGGGGGGGGGGGGGTGGGGGGGGGGGGGGGTGGGGGGGGGGGGGGGTGGGGGGGGGGGGGGGTGGGGGGGGGGGGGGGTGGGGGGGGGGGGGGGTGGGGGGGGGGGGGGGTGGGGGGGGGGGGGGGTGGGGGGGGGGGGGGGTGGGGGGGGGGGGGGGTGGGGGGGGGGGGGGGTGGGGGGGGGGGGGGGTGGGGGGGGGGGGGGGTGGGGGGGGGGGGGGGTGGGGGGGGGGGGGGGTGGGGGGGGGGGGGGGTGGGGGGGGGGGGGGGTGGGGGGGGGGGGGGGTGGGGGGGGGGGGGGGTGGGGGGGGGGGGGGGTGGGGGGGGGGGGGGGTGGGGGGGGGGGGGGGTGGGGGGGGGGGGGGGTGGGGGGGGGGGGGGGTGGGGGGGGGGGGGGGTGGGGGGGGGGGGGGGTGGGGGGGGGGGGGGGTGGGGGGGGGGGGGGGTGGGGGGGGGGGGGGGTGGGGGGGGGGGGGGGTGGGGGGGGGGGGGGGTGGGGGGGGGGGGGGGTGGGGGGGGGGGGGGGTGGGGGGGGGGGGGGGTGGGGGGGGGGGGGGGTGGGGGGGGGGGGGGGTGGGGGGGGGGGGGGGTGGGGGGGGGGGGGGGTGGGGGGGGGGGGGGGTGGGGGGGGGGGGGGGTGGGGGGGGGGGGGGGTGGGGGGGGGGGGGGGTGGGGGGGGGGGGGGGTGGGGGGGGGGGGGGGTGGGGGGGGGGGGGGGTGGGGGGGGGGGGGGGTGGGGGGGGGGGGGGGTGGGGGGGGGGGGGGGTGGGGGGGGGGGGGGGTGGGGGGGGGGGGGGGTGGGGGGGGGGGGGGGTGGGGGGGGGGGGGGGTGGGGGGGGGGGGGGGTGGGGGGGGGGGGGGGTGGGGGGGGGGGGGGGTGGGGGGGGGGGGGGGTGGGGGGGGGGGGGGGTGGGGGGGGGGGGGGGTGGGGGGGGGGGGGGGTGGGGGGGGGGGGGGGTGGGGGGGGGGGGGGGTGGGGGGGGGGGGGGGTGGGGGGGGGGGGGGGTGGGGGGGGGGGGGGGTGGGGGGGGGGGGGGGTGGGGGGGGGGGGGGGTGGGGGGGGGGGGGGGTGGGGGGGGGGGGGGGTGGGGGGGGGGGGGGGTGGGGGGGGGGGGGGGTGGGGGGGGGGGGGGGTGGGGGGGGGGGGGGGTGGGGGGGGGGGGGGGTGGGGGGGGGGGGGGGTGGGGGGGGGGGGGGGTGGGGGGGGGGGGGGGTGGGGGGGGGGGGGGGTGGGGGGGGGGGGGGGTGGGGGGGGGGGGGGGTGGGGGGGGGGGGGGGTGGGGGGGGGGGGGGGTGGGGGGGGGGGGGGGTGGGGGGGGGGGGGGGTGGGGGGGGGGGGGGGTGGGGGGGGGGGGGGGTGGGGGGGGGGGGGGGTGGGGGGGGGGGGGGGTGGGGGGGGGGGGGGGTGGGGGGGGGGGGGGGTGGGGGGGGGGGGGGGTGGGGGGGGGGGGGGGTGGGGGGGGGGGGGGGTGGGGGGGGGGGGGGGTGGGGGGGGGGGGGGGTGGGGGGGGGGGGGGGTGGGGGGGGGGGGGGGTGGGGGGGGGGGGGGGTGGGGGGGGGGGGGGGTGGGGGGGGGGGGGGGTGGGGGGGGGGGGGGGTGGGGGGGGGGGGGGGTGGGGGGGGGGGGGGGTGGGGGGGGGGGGGGGTGGGGGGGGGGGGGGGTGGGGGGGGGGGGGGGTGGGGGGGGGGGGGGGTGGGGGGGGGGGGGGGTGGGGGGGGGGGGGGGTGGGGGGGGGGGGGGGTGGGGGGGGGGGGGGGTGGGGGGGGGGGGGGGTGGGGGGGGGGGGGGGTGGGGGGGGGGGGGGGTGGGGGGGGGGGGGGGTGGGGGGGGGGGGGGGTGGGGGGGGGGGGGGGTGGGGGGGGGGGGGGGTGGGGGGGGGGGGGGGTGGGGGGGGGGGGGGGTGGGGGGGGGGGGGGGTGGGGGGGGGGGGGGGTGGGGGGGGGGGGGGGTGGGGGGGGGGGGGGGTGGGGGGGGGGGGGGGTGGGGGGGGGGGGGGGTGGGGGGGGGGGGGGGTGGGGGGGGGGGGGGGTGGGGGGGGGGGGGGGTGGGGGGGGGGGGGGGTGGGGGGGGGGGGGGGTGGGGGGGGGGGGGGGTGGGGGGGGGGGGGGGTGGGGGGGGGGGGGGGTGGGGGGGGGGGGGGGTGGGGGGGGGGGGGGGTGGGGGGGGGGGGGGGTGGGGGGGGGGGGGGGTGGGGGGGGGGGGGGGTGGGGGGGGGGGGGGGTGGGGGGGGGGGGGGGTGGGGGGGGGGGGGGGTGGGGGGGGGGGGGGGTGGGGGGGGGGGGGGGTGGGGGGGGGGGGGGGTGGGGGGGGGGGGGGGTGGGGGGGGGGGGGGGTGGGGGGGGGGGGGGGTGGGGGGGGGGGGGGGTGGGGGGGGGGGGGGGTGGGGGGGGGGGGGGGTGGGGGGGGGGGGGGGTGGGGGGGGGGGGGGGTGGGGGGGGGGGGGGGTGGGGGGGGGGGGGGGTGGGGGGGGGGGGGGGTGGGGGGGGGGGGGGGTGGGGGGGGGGGGGGGTGGGGGGGGGGGGGGGTGGGGGGGGGGGGGGGTGGGGGGGGGGGGGGGTGGGGGGGGGGGGGGGTGGGGGGGGGGGGGGGTGGGGGGGGGGGGGGGTGGGGGGGGGGGGGGGTGGGGGGGGGGGGGGGTGGGGGGGGGGGGGGGTGGGGGGGGGGGGGGGTGGGGGGGGGGGGGGGTGGGGGGGGGGGGGGGTGGGGGGGGGGGGGGGTGGGGGGGGGGGGGGGTGGGGGGGGGGGGGGGTGGGGGGGGGGGGGGGTGGGGGGGGGGGGGGGTGGGGGGGGGGGGGGGTGGGGGGGGGGGGGGGTGGGGGGGGGGGGGGGTGGGGGGGGGGGGGGGTGGGGGGGGGGGGGGGTGGGGGGGGGGGGGGGTGGGGGGGGGGGGGGGTGGGGGGGGGGGGGGGTGGGGGGGGGGGGGGGTGGGGGGGGGGGGGGGTGGGGGGGGGGGGGGGTGGGGGGGGGGGGGGGTGGGGGGGGGGGGGGGTGGGGGGGGGGGGGGGTGGGGGGGGGGGGGGGTGGGGGGGGGGGGGGGTGGGGGGGGGGGGGGGTGGGGGGGGGGGGGGGTGGGGGGGGGGGGGGGTGGGGGGGGGGGGGGGTGGGGGGGGGGGGGGGTGGGGGGGGGGGGGGGTGGGGGGGGGGGGGGGTGGGGGGGGGGGGGGGTGGGGGGGGGGGGGGGTGGGGGGGGGGGGGGGTGGGGGGGGGGGGGGGTGGGGGGGGGGGGGGGTGGGGGGGGGGGGGGGTGGGGGGGGGGGGGGGTGGGGGGGGGGGGGGGTGGGGGGGGGGGGGGGTGGGGGGGGGGGGGGGTGGGGGGGGGGGGGGGTGGGGGGGGGGGGGGGTGGGGGGGGGGGGGGGTGGGGGGGGGGGGGGGTGGGGGGGGGGGGGGGTGGGGGGGGGGGGGGGTGGGGGGGGGGGGGGGTGGGGGGGGGGGGGGGTGGGGGGGGGGGGGGGTGGGGGGGGGGGGGGGTGGGGGGGGGGGGGGGTGGGGGGGGGGGGGGGTGGGGGGGGGGGGGGGTGGGGGGGGGGGGGGGTGGGGGGGGGGGGGGGTGGGGGGGGGGGGGGGTGGGGGGGGGGGGGGGTGGGGGGGGGGGGGGGTGGGGGGGGGGGGGGGTGGGGGGGGGGGGGGGTGGGGGGGGGGGGGGGTGGGGGGGGGGGGGGGTGGGGGGGGGGGGGGGTGGGGGGGGGGGGGGGTGGGGGGGGGGGGGGGTGGGGGGGGGGGGGGGTGGGGGGGGGGGGGGGTGGGGGGGGGGGGGGGTGGGGGGGGGGGGGGGTGGGGGGGGGGGGGGGTGGGGGGGGGGGGGGGTGGGGGGGGGGGGGGGTGGGGGGGGGGGGGGGTGGGGGGGGGGGGGGGTGGGGGGGGGGGGGGGTGGGGGGGGGGGGGGGTGGGGGGGGGGGGGGGTGGGGGGGGGGGGGGGTGGGGGGGGGGGGGGGTGGGGGGGGGGGGGGGTGGGGGGGGGGGGGGGTGGGGGGGGGGGGGGGTGGGGGGGGGGGGGGGTGGGGGGGGGGGGGGGTGGGGGGGGGGGGGGGTGGGGGGGGGGGGGGGTGGGGGGGGGGGGGGGTGGGGGGGGGGGGGGGTGGGGGGGGGGGGGGGTGGGGGGGGGGGGGGGTGGGGGGGGGGGGGGGTGGGGGGGGGGGGGGGTGGGGGGGGGGGGGGGTGGGGGGGGGGGGGGGTGGGGGGGGGGGGGGGTGGGGGGGGGGGGGGGTGGGGGGGGGGGGGGGTGGGGGGGGGGGGGGGTGGGGGGGGGGGGGGGTGGGGGGGGGGGGGGGTGGGGGGGGGGGGGGGTGGGGGGGGGGGGGGGTGGGGGGGGGGGGGGGTGGGGGGGGGGGGGGGTGGGGGGGGGGGGGGGTGGGGGGGGGGGGGGGTGGGGGGGGGGGGGGGTGGGGGGGGGGGGGGGTGGGGGGGGGGGGGGGTGGGGGGGGGGGGGGGTGGGGGGGGGGGGGGGTGGGGGGGGGGGGGGGTGGGGGGGGGGGGGGGTGGGGGGGGGGGGGGGTGGGGGGGGGGGGGGGTGGGGGGGGGGGGGGGTGGGGGGGGGGGGGGGTGGGGGGGGGGGGGGGTGGGGGGGGGGGGGGGTGGGGGGGGGGGGGGGTGGGGGGGGGGGGGGGTGGGGGGGGGGGGGGGTGGGGGGGGGGGGGGGTGGGGGGGGGGGGGGGTGGGGGGGGGGGGGGGTGGGGGGGGGGGGGGGTGGGGGGGGGGGGGGGTGGGGGGGGGGGGGGGTGGGGGGGGGGGGGGGTGGGGGGGGGGGGGGGTGGGGGGGGGGGGGGGTGGGGGGGGGGGGGGGTGGGGGGGGGGGGGGGTGGGGGGGGGGGGGGGTGGGGGGGGGGGGGGGTGGGGGGGGGGGGGGGTGGGGGGGGGGGGGGGTGGGGGGGGGGGGGGGTGGGGGGGGGGGGGGGTGGGGGGGGGGGGGGGTGGGGGGGGGGGGGGGTGGGGGGGGGGGGGGGTGGGGGGGGGGGGGGGTGGGGGGGGGGGGGGGTGGGGGGGGGGGGGGGTGGGGGGGGGGGGGGGTGGGGGGGGGGGGGGGTGGGGGGGGGGGGGGGTGGGGGGGGGGGGGGGTGGGGGGGGGGGGGGGTGGGGGGGGGGGGGGGTGGGGGGGGGGGGGGGTGGGGGGGGGGGGGGGTGGGGGGGGGGGGGGGTGGGGGGGGGGGGGGGTGGGGGGGGGGGGGGGTGGGGGGGGGGGGGGGTGGGGGGGGGGGGGGGTGGGGGGGGGGGGGGGTGGGGGGGGGGGGGGGTGGGGGGGGGGGGGGGTGGGGGGGGGGGGGGGTGGGGGGGGGGGGGGGTGGGGGGGGGGGGGGGTGGGGGGGGGGGGGGGTGGGGGGGGGGGGGGGTGGGGGGGGGGGGGGGTGGGGGGGGGGGGGGGTGGGGGGGGGGGGGGGTGGGGGGGGGGGGGGGTGGGGGGGGGGGGGGGTGGGGGGGGGGGGGGGTGGGGGGGGGGGGGGGTGGGGGGGGGGGGGGGTGGGGGGGGGGGGGGGTGGGGGGGGGGGGGGGTGGGGGGGGGGGGGGGTGGGGGGGGGGGGGGGTGGGGGGGGGGGGGGGTGGGGGGGGGGGGGGGTGGGGGGGGGGGGGGGTGGGGGGGGGGGGGGGTGGGGGGGGGGGGGGGTGGGGGGGGGGGGGGGTGGGGGGGGGGGGGGGTGGGGGGGGGGGGGGGTGGGGGGGGGGGGGGGTGGGGGGGGGGGGGGGTGGGGGGGGGGGGGGGTGGGGGGGGGGGGGGGTGGGGGGGGGGGGGGGTGGGGGGGGGGGGGGGTGGGGGGGGGGGGGGGTGGGGGGGGGGGGGGGTGGGGGGGGGGGGGGGTGGGGGGGGGGGGGGGTGGGGGGGGGGGGGGGTGGGGGGGGGGGGGGGTGGGGGGGGGGGGGGGTGGGGGGGGGGGGGGGTGGGGGGGGGGGGGGGTGGGGGGGGGGGGGGGTGGGGGGGGGGGGGGGTGGGGGGGGGGGGGGGTGGGGGGGGGGGGGGGTGGGGGGGGGGGGGGGTGGGGGGGGGGGGGGGTGGGGGGGGGGGGGGGTGGGGGGGGGGGGGGGTGGGGGGGGGGGGGGGTGGGGGGGGGGGGGGGTGGGGGGGGGGGGGGGTGGGGGGGGGGGGGGGTGGGGGGGGGGGGGGGTGGGGGGGGGGGGGGGTGGGGGGGGGGGGGGGTGGGGGGGGGGGGGGGTGGGGGGGGGGGGGGGTGGGGGGGGGGGGGGGTGGGGGGGGGGGGGGGTGGGGGGGGGGGGGGGTGGGGGGGGGGGGGGGTGGGGGGGGGGGGGGGTGGGGGGGGGGGGGGGTGGGGGGGGGGGGGGGTGGGGGGGGGGGGGGGTGGGGGGGGGGGGGGGTGGGGGGGGGGGGGGGTGGGGGGGGGGGGGGGTGGGGGGGGGGGGGGGTGGGGGGGGGGGGGGGTGGGGGGGGGGGGGGGTGGGGGGGGGGGGGGGTGGGGGGGGGGGGGGGTGGGGGGGGGGGGGGGTGGGGGGGGGGGGGGGTGGGGGGGGGGGGGGGTGGGGGGGGGGGGGGGTGGGGGGGGGGGGGGGTGGGGGGGGGGGGGGGTGGGGGGGGGGGGGGGTGGGGGGGGGGGGGGGTGGGGGGGGGGGGGGGTGGGGGGGGGGGGGGGTGGGGGGGGGGGGGGGTGGGGGGGGGGGGGGGTGGGGGGGGGGGGGGGTGGGGGGGGGGGGGGGTGGGGGGGGGGGGGGGTGGGGGGGGGGGGGGGTGGGGGGGGGGGGGGGTGGGGGGGGGGGGGGGTGGGGGGGGGGGGGGGTGGGGGGGGGGGGGGGTGGGGGGGGGGGGGGGTGGGGGGGGGGGGGGGTGGGGGGGGGGGGGGGTGGGGGGGGGGGGGGGTGGGGGGGGGGGGGGGTGGGGGGGGGGGGGGGTGGGGGGGGGGGGGGGTGGGGGGGGGGGGGGGTGGGGGGGGGGGGGGGTGGGGGGGGGGGGGGGTGGGGGGGGGGGGGGGTGGGGGGGGGGGGGGGTGGGGGGGGGGGGGGGTGGGGGGGGGGGGGGGTGGGGGGGGGGGGGGGTGGGGGGGGGGGGGGGTGGGGGGGGGGGGGGGTGGGGGGGGGGGGGGGTGGGGGGGGGGGGGGGTGGGGGGGGGGGGGGGTGGGGGGGGGGGGGGGTGGGGGGGGGGGGGGGTGGGGGGGGGGGGGGGTGGGGGGGGGGGGGGGTGGGGGGGGGGGGGGGTGGGGGGGGGGGGGGGTGGGGGGGGGGGGGGGTGGGGGGGGGGGGGGGTGGGGGGGGGGGGGGGTGGGGGGGGGGGGGGGTGGGGGGGGGGGGGGGTGGGGGGGGGGGGGGGTGGGGGGGGGGGGGGGTGGGGGGGGGGGGGGGTGGGGGGGGGGGGGGGTGGGGGGGGGGGGGGGTGGGGGGGGGGGGGGGTGGGGGGGGGGGGGGGTGGGGGGGGGGGGGGGTGGGGGGGGGGGGGGGTGGGGGGGGGGGGGGGTGGGCTATCTATCTATCTATCTATCTATCTATCTATCTCCCCTCTCTCTCCCTATCTATCTCCCTATCTCTCTCCCTCATCTCTATCTCTATCTCTACCTACCTACCTACCTACCTACCTACCTACCTACCTACCTACCTACCCATCATCCATCTACCTACCTACCTACCTACCTACCTACCTATCTATCTATCTATCTATCTATCTATCTATCTATCTATCTATCTATCTATCTATCTATCTATCTATCTATCTATCGGGTTTATAGACCGCCCTCCCCCGGAGGGCTCAGGGCGGTGAACACATATAGATACCTACCTACCTACCCATCATCCATCTACCTACCTACCTACCTACCTACCTATCTATCTATCTATCTATCTATCTATCTATCTATCTATCTATCTATCTATCTATCTATCTATCTATCTATCTATCTATCTATCTATCTATCTATCTATCTATCTATCTATCTATCTATCTATCTATCTATCTATCTATCTATCTATCTATCTATCTATCTATCTATCTATTATATTTATATACTGCCCTCCCCAAAGGCTCAAAAAGTCGCGAAGTTTAGCATGGGACAAAAGTCGCTAGTTTAGCATGGAGGAAATGCTTGGAGGAAAAATAAAACATCTTCCAAATGCTTTTTGGGAGGGGAACTTTGCAGAATTCCACCCAAAATGCCTTTTTCATGTCCTGAAGATGTTTGATTTGTGTTGTGCGGAATGGGCCATTGTAATACGTGCTTGTTCAGAATTACAGCCTTGGTAGGCTGCTTTTCGTTTCCCCTTCCAATTCAATGGGTGCCACAGCACAGCCTTGTTTGTAACATTTGGCTTATCCCTTGGATTCTGACTTGAGCGCTGGTTGCACAGATGAAATCGGAGAGGGAAACGTGATCTGTTAACTTCTACCTGCTCAGTCTTCCTCCAGAGTTCTTACTAGTACACTTTTCTCCATACCGGTGTGAATTACAAAGTTGTCACACACAACTGCTGTTGGGTAGCAAAGCAGCACTGGAAGTGGGATGTGCTTTGTGTGTATACTGTGCTTTGTGTGTATACTGTGCTTTCTGCTTTGTGTGTATACTGAAACGCATTTGCAGAACAGATAAGTAAACAAGCAGGGAGGTGCCGGTTGGATAAACTGTATACCCATGCTTAAGAGGTATAACATGGTATAACACCCAGTGGCTCAGAAACTGAGCTATAACTTGGGCAGTCCCCAGCTGATACCTGCTCAGTCTTCCTCCAGAGTTCTTACTAGTACACTTTTCTCCATACCAGTGTGAATTACAAAGTTGTCACACACAACTGCTGTTGGGTAGCAAAGCAGCACTGGAAGTGGGTATGTTGCTCTGACAAACAGCATCTGCATTAGGAGCAGCAGTGGCGTAGTGGTTAAGAGCAGGTGCGCTCTAATCTGGAGGAACCGGGTTTGATTCCCCGCTCTGCTGCCTGAGCTGTGGAGGCTTATCTGGGGAATTCAGATTAGCCTGTGCACTCCCACACACGCCAAGTCCCATGGCATCACTTGATGGGTAGTAAATCAGACCATATATCACTTGATGGGTAGTAAATCAGACAATATATCAGACCTTGAGCTAGTCACAGTTCTTCGGAGCTTTCTCAGCTCCACTTGCCTCACAGGATGTTTGTTGTGAACAGTTTGGAGGAACCATAGCACTAAAAAATGAACGAGCTGGTTTTGGCAGGAAAAAGAAATTAATTTCAATGTTCCTGGGAACTTGCAAATGCGTTGGTAACAGAGCAAAATTATGCACAAGAGGTCTTCTATGTTGCAGGGGCGAATGTCTGTCAGGACAAGATTTCTTGTACCGGTATTTTTTTCCAAGCTCCGCTTTCAATTTCTATTCTCCCTGCGCCAAGCAACACACTTTAAGCATGACTTTAATTTTCTTCATTGCCAGAACAGGAGAGATTTGCCAGTGAGCACAGTTTTGCTCTGACATCTTCTCTCCACCCACTGCCAGCCTACCTAGCTCCCCCCCCCGCTCTTGTACTGCTATAAATGCCTTCCCTCTTCCCCCTCCCTGTTGTGACTGACTCCTCCTTCCTCATTCAGCCAGGTTGCTTTTCTGCCCATTTACTGCCCCTGACTGCCCTTCTCCTGCTGACTTCTATGAATTAGGGTTATTAGGGATAGGCTTAGAGGACATTAAAACATGGTGGGCTAGAGGACATAAAATTGTTGGTTAGAGGACAGAAAAACAGAATTGTTGGTTAGAAGACAGAAAAGCAAAAATCCAGATCCCGAGGTGACATGTTCTATTACATACGTGACCTCAATGGATCTCTTGGCTGTTGCATGAGTCAAGTTCCCATTGCAATCCTCTTGGCTAGTTTCACCTGCATATGGATTGCCATTTGCTGGTGGGGTCTGGGGATCTCCTGGAATTATGACTAATTTTCGTACTAGAGAGATCATTTCCTCAGGTTGTTTTGGAGGATGGCATTGTACCCACCCCCATGGCCCCTCCCTTCCCTAAACCCTGTTCTCCCCAGGCCCACCCCCAAATATCCATAAATTTCATAACACAGAGCACAGGCAAGCAACCCTACAATGGCCCAGGTTGCTGCATGCTTCTTCTGTTGCAGGAAGCTGGATAAACTTCTTATCAGTGGCGAGGGGTGCCAAGTCTTGTGCCCTTGAGCGGTCCTTCCCTTGGCTGTCCCAGCGTAGGCCTCCACCTGTGGGAACGGTTGCTTGTTTTCATTGCAAACAGCTGTGTCCTCTTGTCAGGACTAGAGTTCACTCTGTTACCTTTGGCCTTATGAGACTGACACAGTCTATGCGCAAGCGTAGCTCGCCTCTTTCTGACTTCATATCCTGCTCACACGCAAGTTGTCAAGAATGGGAGTGTTTTTCTCTTTCTCTCTCTCGCTTAAAATTGGTACAGAGGGGTGTTTCCCGCCCCCATATCTAGGAAGCACAAAGTCACTTGGGCACACCCTGGGACCAGGAGGGCACCTCCGTGCTTATCACGGCCATGTTTCCCTTGTTACAAAGGAGAGGCTGTCTTCTTCAGGCTTTGCCACTGACCTCGAAAAGCCAACAATGAAAAAGAATGCAGGGTGGGAGCTCGAGCATGAAATTGCTGAGCTACGATTGATCAGCAAATTTGATCTGACTCACTCTGGGAACAGTCAGACCAATGGGTTTTCGTTTGCACCTCAGGTGCTGAGTTAGCACCGCTAGAAAAGCAGTGTTTTGAATAGCTCACTGTTCTGATTTTGGATGCATTTGGGGTCTGCAGGACCTAATGCTGCTTTTTATATGACATGGGTTTTTGGCTGTTCAATTATCGTTTGTTTTTCTGTGTGTCTGTGGTGGAGATAACACCTCACACGTCTGATGAAGCAGGTTTCCCCCTGTGCACCTCACAGTAAATCAATTTCTTTAAGATACCACAAGCCTCTTTTTTTCTGTCCTGCAGTGGCTCAACATGGCTGCCCTTCTGCAATCTGTAAATCATTGTGCCTTGTTTAAGCATCCCGTTTTTCCAGAGAGAGAACGTTAAGTAGGAGTCAAATAAGGCCAGAGAAAGATGTATTATGAAGCAGGAAGAGAAACCAGGAGATTTCCCCTGATTTATAAAACAATTTTTTTAAAAAAAATCACATTTTTTAAAAAATAATTTTTTAAAGTCAAATATACAGGGCTGATTTTTTTTCTTTTACAAATATTTATAACACTCCCTTTTACCTGAGCATCTACCATAGGAATATGTTAAAACATATACAGTGGAACCTCGGTTTTCGCTGGTAATCCGTCCGAAAAGAATCGATGAAAACCGAAACCAATGAAAACCGAGGCAAACTTTTCCATAGGAATCAATGTCAATCCAATTAATCTGTTCTAGTCACTCCAAAAAACATACCAAAAACACATTTTTTGGTGAATAAGCATAATGCCGAAAACAGTAATAAACAATAACACTAGGACCAGCTTCAGAGCCAGTGGACCAATGTCACACCAGAAAGCTGTCCAAAGAGGTCTGTTTCTGACACCTCTTTAAGATTTGTCTGAAATGGGGCAAGACATTGTCATTAAACAAGTTGCAGGCACGGCCCGCAACAGCTTTGTCCAGGTGATTTTTCTCCACAAACCCCTGCACCTTACTGCAAATCGATGAAAACTGAGGCAAATCGATGAAAACCGAGACAAATTTTTCACTGAAAAAATCAATGAAAGCCGAAATTGATGAAAACCAAAACCGATGAAAACCGAAGGCAGTGAAAACTGAGGTTCCACTGTATTGTGAGGTAGGGGCTACATGGAGAGGCAGAGTAGTGTAGGGGTGAAAGTGTTGGACCAGGATGTGGGAAACCCAGGTTTGGTGGCTATCATCACTGTGATGAAACTGACAAACCTTGGTTGGGAATCTCCACAGTGAAACTGACAAACCTTGGTTGGGAATCTCCACAGTGAAACTGACAAACCTTGGTTGGGAATCTCCACAGTGAAACTGACAAACCTTGGTTGGGAATCTCCACAGTGAAACTGACAAACCTTGGTTGGGAATCTCCACAGTGAAACTGACAAACCTTGGTTGGGAATCTCCACAGTGAAACTGACAAACCTCTGGGGGGAATTTATGCACACACACACACACACACACACACACACACACACACACACACACACACACACTGTGCAGAATCCACTTCTATGTCAGTCTTATCTACTTCACTGAATTGCTGTTAAGATATACTGAGTGGAGAAACCAATAGATGCTGCTCGGAGCTCCTTGGATGATGGGCAGAATAAAATAAAAATATATAAACAAGACCTATAGTGAGATTGACAAAATCTGTGGTGCAGCTGCGAATGAAGCAAGTTTGGGATTAATGTTAAATAAGGAACCATGTAGACACGCACTTAAAAATAACACAAATAGATCACAGAGTTAATCAAGAAGACTGTGTTACCTTTTCTTTTTCTTTTTTTGAGCCAGTGTAGTACTGAGGACATGTCAAAGTATGAGGACCGGGGAGGTCTACTTTCCTATCTCACTCCTCTATGTAGCTTATTGGTATCCTTAAGCCTGTTACTTTAAGGCTAGCTTACCCTGAAGGGTTGTTGTGGGAATAAAATAGGGAGGAGTTGTGTATGTTGCCCTGCATTCTTTGAAAAAAGGGCAGGATAAATTTGGATTAGTTAGGCTGTGCTGCTAATCACTCAGTGTCTCTTAATATGTTGAATAAATGAATCCCACGTAAGGTGAAAAAACCCTCTAGTATAGCTCTGCTGAAGTTGGGTTGAATTCCCAGTATATAATGTTATAACCATGAGAAGATCCCCTGCTTTGATGAATAGAAGGAGGATAGAAAAATTCTATGTTGTCTGTGAGAGACAGTGTGGTGTAGTGGTTAAGAACAGGTGCACTCTAATCTGGAGAACCAGGTTTGATTCCCTGCTCTTCCACTTGAGCTGTGGAGGCTTAATAAGAACATAAGAACATAAGAACAAGCCAGCTGGATCAGACCAGAGTCCATCTAGTCCAGCTCTCTGCTACTCGCAGTGGCCCACCAGGTGCCTTTGGGAGTTCACATGTAGGATGTGAAAGCAATGGCCTTCTGTGGCTGTTGCTCCCGAGCACCTGGACTGTTGGGAGGCATTTGCAATCTCCAGATCAAAGAGGATCAAGATTGGTAGCCATAAAATCGACTTCTCCTCCATAAAATATTCAAGCCCTTTTAAAGCTATCCAGGTTAGTGGCCATCACCACCTCCTGTGGCAGCATATTCCAAACACCAATCACACGTTGCGTGAAGAAGTGTTTCCTTTTATTAGTTCTAATTCTTCCCCCCAGCATTTTCAATGAATGCCCCCTGGTTCTAGTATTGTGAGAAAGAGAGAAAAATTTCTCTCTGTCAACATTTTCTACCCCATGCATAATTTTATAGACTTCAATCCTTATCCCTCAGACGTCTCTCCTCTCTCCCGACTAAAAAAAAAAAGAAGAGGTCCCCAAACACTGCAGCCTTTCCTCATAAGGAAGGTGCTGCAGTCCCTCAATCATCCTCAAGTAAGCCCTTCTCTGCACTTTTTCCTCTCTTCAATATCCTTTTTTTGAGATGCTTGGCTGACCAGAACTGAACACAGTACTCCAAGTCTTGGTCGCACCACAGCTTTATATAAGGGCATGACAATCTTTGCAGTTTTATTCTCAATTCCTTTCCTAATTATCCCCAGCATAGAGTTTGCCTTTTTTCACAGCTGCCATACATTGAGTTGACATTCCCATGGAACTATCAACTAAGGCAGCCCAAATCCCACCACTGGTCTGTGACTGATAGCACTGACCCCTGTAGCTTTGCTCAATGTGAAGTTTGGATTTTTTTGCCCCTATGGTGCATCACTTTGCATTTTGCTACATTGAACTGCATTGCCATTTCTTAGCCCACTCACCTAATTTATCAAAGGTCGGCTTGGAGCTCCTGTAATCCTTTGTGGTTCTCACCCACCCTACATAATTTGGTATCATCTGCAAACTTGGCCCTGCATACACCCTACTTCCAGGTCATTTTATGAATAGGTTAAGGACACTTTGTGGTCCCCAATCACGAGGATCCTTGGGGACACCTCCTACATCTCTCTCCATTGTGAGAATTTCCCATTTACACCCACTCTTTGCTTCCTGTTTCTCAACCAGTTTTTAATCAGGAGGACTTCCCTCTTATTCCTTCATTGCTGAGTTTTCTCAATAGTCTCTGGTGAGGAACTTTGTCAAAAGCCTTTTGGAAATCAAGTAGACAATGTCCACTGGTTCCCCCTTATCCACATGCTGTTTACATCTCCAAAGAACTCTAGTAAGTTTGTAAGACAGGATTTGCCTCTGCAAAAGCCATGCTGACTCTTTCTCAGCAGGTCTTGCTTTTCTACATGTTTTATAATTTTATCTTTAATGACAGATTCTACTAATTTACCAGGAACAGATGTCAAACTGACTGGCCTGTAATTTCCCGGGTCCCCCCTAGATCCTTTCTTAAAGATTGGTGTGACATTGGCCATCTTCCAGTCTTCAGGGATGGAGCCTGATTTCAAGGATAAGTTGCATATTTGGGGAACCAGATTAGCTTGTGCACTCCAACAGATGCCACCTGGGTGACCTTGGGCTAGTCACAGTTCTTCAGAGCTCTCTCAGCCCCACCCACCTCACAGGGTGTTTGTTGTGGGGGGGAGGGAAAAGGTGAAAGGTGATTGTCAGCACCTTTGAGTCACCTACAGGAGAGAAAGGCGGGATATAAATCCAAACACCACGACCACGACCACGACCTCCTCCTCCTCCTCCTCCTCCTCCTCCTTCTTCTTCTTCATGTGTGTGTTTTTAAAGTTTTTAATTTTGCTTGTGAGGGTAAAGTACCTCTCAGTTGATATAAAGGTCTTCTAGAGTCCTTTGTACTTAATGCTGCTCTATTGAGCTCCATGTTCACTGCTGGCATAGAAGGGGTGATTAATATTAATGAACAACTGTTATTCATAATAAAGTAGTAGAGTATCTGCTGTAAGAGAGAACAAGCATGCCAAGAAGAAAGGCAAACCACCAGTTGCCCGACATCCCAATAGGGCCATAGCTGGTAGTTTCTATGGCCATTAGGGGAAATGTAGGTAGGGGGAGGATCTTGAAGAGTGCATTTCAGACTTTCTTGGTATATTTAATTCATTATTGTCTAGTCTGACTGTAGCCAGCTGAGTTTCATTTAAATTGCCACTTCCTGTGCCCTTCTGTGCGTACCCTTTGCCACTGAACCACAGCACTTTAAGGAGAAGAAATTCTGCATTATTTGATACCTTGCTATCCTCGATTCTTGCTCTGAGGACTTCCAGACAATTATTTCCATGTTGTCTTCTTCACTTCAGCAATTGTTAATGAGGGAGGGGCTATTTTCTCCTTCATCAGCCTCCCTTTGTGTATGCATGTGTGTGTCCTAGTAGATTCTAGTTTCACAGGGCCCTCATGCCCCATGAACTGTGCTTCCTACCCCCCCGCTCCCTGACTTTGCTACTTCTCAACTTTTTTACTCTGAGCCGCTAAGGCAGGTTCAGAAGTGCAAGAGAAGGAAGAGACAGAGCTCATACAATTCATTCATGTATTGACTTTTAATTTATTCATTTATTGACTTAAAAATATCCTTCCTTCCTTCCTTCCTTCCTTCCTTCCTTCCTTCCTTCCTTCCTTCCTTCCTTCCTTCCTTCCTTCCTTCCTTCCTTCCTTCCTTCCTTCCTTCAGCCTTCATCCCATCCTTCCTTCCTTCCTTCCTTCCTTCCTTCCTTCCTTCCTTCCTTCCTTCCTTCCTTCCTTCCTTCCTTCCTTCCTTCCTTCCTTCCTTCCTTCCTTCCTTCCTTCCTTCCCAGAACTCAATTGGTTTGCAACATACATACATAGATACATAGATACATACATAGAAACATACATATATACATATATACACATATACACACACATTTATACATATATACATATGTATGTATGTATGTATGTATGTATATGTATGTATGTATGTATATGTATATGTATATGTATATGTATATGTATGTGTGTATGTATGTATGTGTGTGTATGTATGTGTGTGTGTGTGTGTGTGTGTGTATAAAGACCACCCCCATATAAATCAAAATTTAAAATCAAATGCATCCCAAAATGACATCAGCTGCCTCAAAAAGATTTAAAGCAAGGGGCCAAGATCACCCCCTGGGGGGTGGGGGGTTGTTCCATAATTGTGGGGCTGCCACCAAACAGGCCTTCTCTCATATACCTGTGAAATGAGCTTCTTTGATTGACAGAACAATCAGGGGGCCCTCCCCCTGTGATTTTAATTCCCCGGCTGAAGACTTTGCAACTTCCAGGGACACATGTTGGATTATAGGATCGCATCTCTGAATGTTGAATGTCCTCTTTGTTTGCCGTTGTTGGCTTTCTGGGTGCAGCGGGTTTTTTTGTGTGAAAAGGACATAGGGATGAATTTCAGAATGTGGACTAAAGTGATGCAGTCCGTTCTACCGTTTTAGCATTCTTTTGCATGTGTGAACCAGGCTGTTGAATTCTTGGGTAGGGTTTGGAATGCAGCTTTCGAAGGCTTACCAACGCCTCTGCCAAGTGCGAAGTATTTGTGACATATTTCTGCCTCCCACATGCCCGGGTATGTTGCAGTTTCTTAAGCCGAGTAATTTCCACACCCGGATCTGAACTTGCTGTTCACGCCGAATGCCTGTTGGTCCGATCGGGATGCATTTCAAAAGAATAAACTGAGGATGAGCTACTCTTGTTTCAAACACACACAAAAAGATATAGAATCCTCATAGATTGTGCTTATCAGGTGGTATAACGCCTTGTGTTGTACGTAAATACTACTCTCACGGCCGGATTGAGGTTTTAAACTACTTCAGATTCTAAAAACTCCATAGCATTGCCAAAGGGGAGGGGTAATTTTATTAGTTTTAAATTTGTTAAGAGGGGCCCCATAATATGAGCCCTGACTTGGATGGTTCATGCTAGTCTGGTCTTATTAGATCTTTGGATGCTAAGCAGCGGTGGCGTAGTGCTCAGGGGACGTGGAGGGTGTGTCTTGCACCGGGCACGCTCCAGTGCGGGGGTAGGGCATGAGTGTGGGTGTTCCAGGGGCATTCCTGGAAGTGGGGGGCGAGGCAGGGGTGCAGTTCCCCCTTGCTATGGGTCTGCTAAGCAGGGTTGGCTCTGGTTAGTATTTGGATGGGAGACCCCCAAGGAATACTGGTGAGTTTTCCAGGCTGTGTGGCCATGGTCTGGTGGATCTTGTTCCTAACGTTTTGCCTGCATCTGGGGCTGGCATCTTCAGAGGTGTATCACAGATACAGCCACAGATGCAGGTGAAACGTTAGGAACAAGATCCACCAGACCACGGCCACACAGCCTGGAAAACCCACCAGAACCAGTTGAATCCAGCCATGAAAGCCTTCGACAATACAATACCAGGGTTGTTTCGGAAAAGCAGGTGATGGCAAACCTCTGGATGTCTCTTGTTTTGAATATCCTACAGGGTCATCATAAATTGGCTGCGACTTGAGGGCACTTTCCTCTATCACCACCATAATCTGAAACCCTGAATTGGATCCTTCTGAGTTTGTGTATAAATCCAGCGCTGACTCCCATTTGGTGTGGTATTTTTATTTTATTTTTCATTTTATTAAATTTACATCTCGCTCTCCCCGACTGAGGTCAGGCTCAGAATGGCGTCCAACATTTTAAAAACAAACAAACAGTTTTACTAGAACTTAGGATCAATTAAACAACTATAATAACAATGCAAATATCATTGAGGTTGTAATCCCTAGCAAGGAAATTAGGCCTGTTAAAACCATCCAGCCCAGCTCAAACTGAAACCTTCATTAACTATTTGAGTGCAGTCAGAAGGGGTCAATGCTAGATGACAATACGTTGGATGTTGTAATTGTTGTTATTGCTGTAAGGGAGGCCGGTGCGTGACATAAGGGTGCCCCAGTGGTCTCCCGCAAATCACATATAAACAGTCCCAGGGGATGATCCAAGAGTGTATAATACATCACTATTATTGAAGTTAAGCAAGTTTAGTTGGGGTCAGTGCAGATCTCTAGAGAATCCCAAGAAAGACAAGGTAGAATATTAATGAAGCCACCCAGTTCCTATCTTATTTCTGGGTTTGACTGGGATGGTTAAGTATGTTAAAAGAACTAATTCACCATAAAGTTGTCCTATTTTATTCAGAGATAATAGAAGGTTTGCTAGGAAAAATAACATGATTTTCTAAATTGAGTTCCTGGTCAAAATTTGTGCTTAGCCACTGATCTCATAGAGCTGGTGTATAGAAGAAGAAGAAGAGTTGGATTCATATTCCCCTTTCTCTCCTGTAAGGAGACTCAAAGGGGCTTACAATCTCCTTGCCCTCCCCCCCCTCACAACAAACACCCTGTGAGGTGGGTGAGGCTGAGAGCTCAGAAGAACTGTGACTAAGAACATAAGAAAGAGCCTGCTGGATCAGACCAGAGTCCATCTAGTCTGGCACTCTGCAACTCACAGTGGCCCACCAGATGCCTTTGGGAGCTCACATGCAGGATGTGAAAGCAATGGCCTTCTGCTGCTGCTGCTCCCGAGCACCTGGTCTGCTAAGGCATTTGCAATCTCAGATCAAGAAGGATCAAGATTGGTAGTCCATAAATCGACTTCTCCATAAATCTGTCCAAGCCCCTTTGAAAGCTATCCAGGTTAGTGGCCATCACCACCTCCTGTGGCAGCATATTCCAAACACCAATCATGCATTGCGGGAATAAATGTTTCTTTTTATTAGTCCTAATTCTTCCCCCCAGCGTTTTCAATGTATGCCCCCTGGTTTGAGTATTGTGAGAAAGAGAAAAACTTCTCTCTGTCAACATTTTCTACCCCATGCATAATTTTATAGACTTCAATCATATCCCCTCTCAGTTGACAGAGAGAAGTGAGAAGTTGACAGAGAGAAGGTAACCCAGCTGGCGTGTGTTGGGAGTGCACAGGCTCCTACGGTAACATTTGGCATGTCATGGTAAGATGCGTTTCTCTGCGTGGCATGCCTCTGAAGATGGCAGCCATACGAGAAAAAAACAACCAGACCATGGCCACCCAGCCCAGAAACCCACCAAAGCCAGTTGATTCCAACCATGAAAGCCTTTGACTCCAGCAATTTCCCAAGTCGGCTTTGGCAATCCCAACTATTAGTTTATTTCCTGTAATATATAAAGCAGTTGTGAAAAAGAGTACTTCTGAGCATGTGCTGAGTTCCTGATATGGAGGAAGGGATGGAGGAAAAAATTGCTGACTAATTTTAGAATCCATCAGTCCTGGGGTGTCGAATTCAATTTTTATGAGCACTGGATATGACATAAACATGTCTTGGTCTGGCCAGACCTGGGGTGGGGTGGGGGGGCAGGTGGCTCTCTCGGCTGGCTCTAGAACGGCATGTTTGCCACCCTTGAATTCATCTGTATTGTAGGTGTTGTATGTCGATCCTGGCGTGGAAACAAACCTGCAGAGACAACTCCAGAGATGCATCGACATCCAGTGCACAACTATCACCCCCATCTGTAAACACTCCGGGTGAGCAGAGGTCCGTTTTGCAGCCGATCGAGGGAGGCATCTGCCGATCAAGCAACTGCGTCCCTGACCATGTGCAAAGTGGCTTCGGGCTACGGGTCAACGAGTGCCGTTTACAAGCGCATCAACGTCCAGTGCACAATTACCACCCACGCATGTCAATACTCCGGGCTACCAGAAGTCTGTTTTGCAGCCGAAGGGGCGGCTGCCAATAAAGCAACCGCGCATCTGAGCATGTGCAGAGTTGCTCCGTGCCATGGCCAAAAGGAGAGGCTTAACGGCGCAGGAACCAGAAGGGGGCGAAGCGCCTCTGCGGCGCCTTCCTTTGTTCGCTGCTGCGCTCGGAGCCCGGGCGAAGCGTCGCCCCTTCGGCAGCACAATGCGGACCCCCCCTCCTCCCTCCTCCCTCCTTTCTGTCCGCCCCCCGCCCCTGCAGGAGGGCCGAGCCGGCGCTCTCGGCTCCCTTCCTGATTGGCCGCCCAGTGCACAAAGGGGAGCCAATTTGGCCGGGTCACGTGCCCGCGCCTGGCTTCCCATTGGCTCCGGCGCGCCTGCTTGCCTTTCCCCCCTTCTCCGTTGTCTTTTCTCCGCTCCCCCCCTTCTGCTGGCTCGCCTCTCTTGCGCCGCTGGGGAAGACCGGGGCGAGCGGCGGCGGCGGCGGCGGCGGCGGCGGCGAGGCGGACCGGAGGGAGAGCAGGGCAGGGTTCCCTTTTCTCCCTCCTTCCCGGTGCCGGAGCCCTTGCGAATGGGGAAGGGATGACGCTGCTGCCATGGTGCCCTGCTCGGGGTGCTCGTGCTGGACCCGGCGCGTAAAGGGCGGCGGGGGAGAGGAACCGGCCGGCCGGGGGGAGATCAATGGCAGGCGGAGCCCCACGCCCGGCTGAATGACTCGATGGGCGGACGGGCGAGCCGCGCGCCCCACCATGAGGACCGCGCTGGCCCTGCTGGTCTCCTTCGCGTGCGCCCTGGCTCTTGATTCGGAGCCGTGGAACGCCACCCGGCGCGGGGGATCCGGAGCGGCTCCGGAGCGGCCGGCGGGAGAGGCGCCCACGGGAGGAGGAGGAGGGGGCGCCCTGCCTTCCACGCCGCCCCCCTCTCCGTCCTCCCCTCCCTGGGAAGGAGAGGAGCAGGGGGGCTCGGACCGGCCCGGCCCCTTTGCCAATGCCAGTGGGGGCAAGCCCACTTGGGCCCCCCAGGATGACCCCGCTCGGGGAGCTGCCGAAGGGAGGCCAGAGGGGAGCACCGAGACCCCCAGCATCCCCCCTGTTTGGCCTCCGTCCCCATCCGCCGGGCACCCAGAAGGACCAACCCGCAGCATCCCTGGCAACATCAGCACCACCACGCCGGGGGCGGCGGCAGCAACAGCAGCGGCAGCGGGGCCTGCCCAGGAGGAGGAGGAAGAGGAGGATCTGGTGGGCCACAGCGGCACAGGTGAGCGGGGTGGGGGGGGGGCAGCTACGTGCACAAAGGAGCCGGGTTTTTGTGTGTGTGTGTGTGTGTGTGTGTCATTGGGAGACTTTTCTAGATTCTCTATGTATGGGCGATTGATGGCGGGTAGGTTCTCACCAGCTCTTACTCGCCAGGGGAGCAATTGGCTGGTGGTAGGATGAGTTTTGTGGGTTACTACCTGCCTCGAGCCTCGGAGGTAAGGGTGGCTACGGGCAGGAACAATGGAGGCCGCGCGTTTACGCCTGACATTTCTTCTCAAGCTGTGACCCGGCACAGCCTGTTAGCGTTGTTCTCCTGTCCTTCCCTTTATCCTGGTGACAACAATCTTGTAAGGTGGAGTTGACCGAGAGAGAGCCACGGGCCCAATGTGACTTCCGTGGCTAAGTCAGGCTTCGAGCCTGGGTTTTTCGGAGCCTAGTTTGACACTCTTAACAGCTGAGCTGTGCTGTGGACAATGTATTGTCGAAGGCTTTCACGGCTGGAATCGCTGGGGTGCTGTGTGGTTTCCGGGCTGTATGGCCGTGTTCTAGCAGCATTCTCTCCTGACGTTTCGCCTGCATCTGTGGCTGGCATCCTCTGAAGATGCCAGCCACAGATGCAGGCGAAACGTCAGGAGAGAATGCTGCTAGAACATGGCCATACAGCCCGGAAGCCACACAGCACCCCTGTGCTGTGGACATTTAGCTCTCTGGATCTTATTGGCAGACTTCTCGGTATGGGGGCTTTTAAAAAATGGGCACGGAGGGCTCGCTAAAAGACTGAGACTTCTTTGTGATGTTGTCACACTATTGTACTTTGATCATGTTATGAAAAGGCAAGAGCCACTGGAAAAGACAGAAATGCTAGGAGAAGTTGAAGGTAGTAGGATAAGAGGAAGGCCCAACATGAGATGTGTTGAAGGAAGCCACGGGGCCGTAGTTTGCAAGACTTGAGCAAGGCTGTTAAGTATTGGATGGTTTGGAGCAGGGGTAGGGAACCTGCGGCTCTCCAGATGTTCAGGAACTACAATTCCCATCAGCCTTGGGGGGGGGGGGCGGTGGGGGGGGGGGGGGTTGGGGGGGGGGGGGGGTGGGGGGGGGGGGTTGTGGGGGAGGGGGGGAGGGCCTGGGGGGGGGGGGGGGAGGGGGGGGGGGGGGGTGGGGGGGGGGGGGGGTGGGGGGATGGGGGGGTGGGGGGGAGGGTGGGTGGGTGGGAGGGAGGGAGGGGGGGAGGATGGGTGGGGGGGGGGGGGGGTGGGGGGGGGGGGGGGGGGGGGGGGGGGGGGGTGGGGGGGGGGGGGGGTGGGGGGGGGGGGTGTTGGGGGGGGGGGTGGGGTGGGGGGGGGGGGGGGGGTGGGGGCAGGGGGGGGGGGGGTGGGGAGGGAGGGGGGGGGGGTGGGCGGGGGGTTGTGGGGGGGGGGGGGGGGGGGGTAGGGGGGTAGGGGGGGGGGGGGGTTGTGGTGACCCCCAACCCTAACATTTATCCATTTTACAGATGGAGGACACTGATGCAGAGAGTCTTAGGCGACCCCTGTGAAAGGGGTCCCGACCCACAGGTTGAGAACCATTGGGCTAAGGCGAATAGATGGCTTTCACCTGCCGCTATCCTTTTCAGAAGAGCTGGCCGGCTTACAGGAGACCAGATGGGTGGGAGAACATCCTACATTTGATCAGAAGCCTAGGACACAGCAGGTTATATATAGGGCTAGGACCAGATTGCAGTGGGTGTCTCTAGGAGAGCAGAGCAGAGATATTCCAGCTCAGTTTGAACTATCATTGTCTCTGGTTTCCTCCTTTCTGTACACCATGAGTGCCCCTGCCTCCAAAATGCAGTAATTGACCTGCCATTCCTTGGGTCCCACAGTTCATGCTGTGTCACGTGCCCACAAAACACAGGAAGAAGGCATGTGGAAGAATGGAAAGATGCTTTAAAAGGTGTTGGATGGGTTCATGGAGGAAACGGCAGCACTGGCTACTAGCTTTCGTGACATCCTCTTCAACATCAGAGAAAGGCCTTGGCTTCTACACTTAGTGCTTGCAAATGCTTCATGTAATTTAATAAGCAAGAAAAGGCTAAAAGATTGTGCCCATGTAACGATGGCTCAGTTGAATCTCTGGCCCACCAATTACTTCACTGTCTCAGATTCACGGAAATCAGATCCAAATATGTGAATCTCACTCCTTTACATTTACCCCATCTCCCCAATTTAATTAGATTACACTACTTGTTGGACAATCCTGATCCTTCTCTCTGCATTATAGTGGCAGACTTTCTCCTGGAAATTACTAAATGCCAGTAGATTTCCTTCGTCCTAACATGTATATCCTGTATTGTATATGTTTTTTAATCTGTTTTTATTATTGTTGTACTGCAGAAAAAAAGTAATTAATGATGGTGAGCGGCTGAACATTATTATCTGTGCATCGTAGAAGGGGAGGCCTAGAGAGATTGGTTTTAGCTCAGCGCACCCAGTAAGTTTGTGTCAGAGGTGGGATTTGAACCAGAGACTTGTTGTTTCTTGTTGAGTCTGTGAATATAATGAAAATCTGAAAGCGGGTCCCATGTTTGGCAGCTGGTGGCCTTGTAAGGTCAGAAAGATGGAATGCAAATTGGGTAAATAAATGAAAATTATTTTGTAGGCCACAATTTCTAACTTGTTTATTTATCCGCTACTTTCCCCCTCCCCTTGCAATTCTAACTTGTTTATTTATCCGCTACTTTCCCCCTCCCCATGCAATTTACATCATTCTTCTTTCCTCCATTTAATTTGTAGGAGAAACCTGTGACGCAACTTAGGCTGTGAATGTTTGACTAATGGTGCATTCTCTCCAGAGTTATTCCATTGAAATGAATGGGTTTGGGCTGGTAAATGACTCTTATTCTCGCTGACTTAAGCCTAGTCACCACAGCGCTAGGCAAATGCCTCTCCACCCTACCCCCAGGCCAAATGAACTAGCCAGTTGGACTTGGGTCAGCCCGCAGGGATGATAGTTGAAATGACTTCCTGGCTCTGAATCTAACAACAGGTCAAACTGAGCAGGAATGAAAGCTATGCAGTGATTCCTCCCAAAGGTATGTTGGGAAACAGAGGTGGACTCATTGGAGATTCACCGAAGAAGGAAATCTAGCGCTGCTTTTTTTTACCTCTGTGGTTCTGTGACTCATTAAGTTGGGCCTGTTAGTCCTCTCTGACTTCAGCACAAGTAATACAGGAAGAAGAGCTTTCCCCTTGGTTACCTCTGGTCATCCTATCCACCCCAGCTGTCATCATCTTTGCAGTGGCCAGCTGTGCCTCCTGTTCCAAAGGCAGGCAGTTTTGGGGAGTGCTTCTTTGGTCTGCAGTTGCAAAAAAAGGGGGGGGGGTGGAGGTGTGTTTAACAGCCCTTTCCTCTCCTAGCCCAACCTGGATCTATGGGGCATCCCCTAGCCCTTCCCCGGGGGTCATGGGCTAGCTGAGTCATCTGTCCATCGGGCCTTGGCCCTCCCTACCTCATAACTTCCCTCCGACCCTGGGCGATTCCGCACATGAGTAAAATAGGTTCGGCCCAGTTCCCTGAGAAGGGTACTGACCTAGGTCGAAGCCATTGTTGTTCCCCACTGCAACCAGCTTGATCCCAGCTCGGAGGGCGGAATCATCCTGTGCCTCTTCGCCGCTCTGTTCCGATTGGCTACTGTTCTACGGCCATGTTCCGTCTATCCCCACACATGTTATAAAAAAACTGCCACAGGAATGGAGGGACAAAGGTGGCGTTTTTTGATTGGCCAGCTGTATGCATGCCTGAAACACTTAGCTGTGATTGGCTGAATGGGGGACTCCTGGCACCAGAGATCCCGCACTTTACTGGAATCGAGCTGAGTTCGAGCATGGTTCCCTGAAAAAGTAGTAGTTCCCAACTGGAGTCGGAAATTTGACTGTTACACGGGGCGAAGCTGGTACAAAACCACGTCGATCCCAGTGGTTGTGCGGAGCACTTAGGTCGAACGCAGGAAACTGGTAATATGTGTGGTCGTTGTCTGGTAGATCTTGTTGCTAATGTTTCGCTTGCATCTGTGGCTGGCATCTTCAGAGGTGTATCACAGAGGGAAGTCTCTAGTGTATAGCTCAGTTTCCTGCACCAGCCATTTTAGGTTGGCATACACCAAAATGGCAGCAGTGGCATAGTGTTTAAGAGCAGGTGTACTCTAATCTGGAAGAACTGGGTTTGATTCCCCGCTCCGCCGCTTGACCTATGGAAGCTTATCTGGGGAATTCAGATTGGCCTGTGCGCTCCAACACATGCCAGCTGGGTGACCTTGGGCTAGTCACAGTTCTTCAGAGCTCTCTCAGCCCCACCTCCTCCTCCTCTTCTTCTTCCTCTTCTTCCTCTTCCTCCTCCTCCTCCTCTTCCTCCTCTTCTTCTTCCTCCTCTTCCTTCTCTTCCTCTTCCTCCTCCTCTCCAAATTCCAAGGGCTCCCTCAGCCTCAAAAAGAGTGGGGACCCCAATATAGCATACAACAAAAAATAAATACCCCTGTGGCCAAAAAGGATTTGACCATCTCCAAAGCAGTGTGTTATTTATACAAGGGATGTATCAAGGAAGCCTTGGAACTTTTTCCATTCCAATGATGCCTCCGCGTCTGCTTATCTCGATGGGTTGAGTGCATTGCTTCGCCCTCTTCCTGCTTCACTTTCCACACCCCTTTATCCCAGTTTTCTGTATCTATTTGACTTCTTTTTATTTTTGGAAGCTTTCCTTGTCAAAGATCTTGGCGCTCTTTGAAGTTTGAAAAATGCTGATTATAAAGGTTAATGCCCACAGCAGGGTGGTCTTTCTAAACTCTGCTCCAGTATTTTTCTAATGTTATGTGATGTGAACGCTGTGTTGTTTGGGTAGCTGACTTCTAATATTCTGTAGCGCACCTTTGAAAGAGGGCAGGCATGCTAGAGGGAACTTCTAAGGTTTTCGCTACCCTTTCTCACCACCTAAAAATAGGTGATCTATTTCCAGAACTTGCTTTATACCAGTTTTCAACCCTGAAATCTGTTGTAAGAACATAAGAAGTCCTTTACGGGATCTTACGAAAGGCTGATTTAATCCGCGTCTGCTTCTGACAGTGGCTAATTAGGCACTTCTGGGAAATCTATGAATAGGGCAAAGAAATTACTAGCAGCGCTCTATGGTCTGTCTTCTAGAAAACAGTATTCAAAGAGACACTGCTTGTGAACATGGAAGATCAAGATTTGAGTCCAATTTACACCTTTAAGACCAAAAAAATTCCCAGAGTATCAGCTTTTGACGTCAAAGCTTCCTTCATGGACAAAGGGAGTTTAGACTCTGCAAAGGTAATACCCTGTTTCCCCAAATATAAGACATCCCCGGAAAATAAGACGTAGTAGAGGTTTTGCTGAAGTGCGAAATATAAGGCATCCCCCAAAAGTAAGACATAGCAAAGTTTTTGTTTGGAAGGATGCCTGACGAACAGAATACAGAAATACAAGACTTCCCCTGAAAAGAAGACATAGCGCATCTTTGGGAGCAAAAATTAATATAAGACACTGTCTTATATTCGGGGAAACACGGTGTCTTGGAAATAATGTTGTTCTTTAGGTGCAAGTAGATTCGAATCTTGCTCTTCTATCACAGACCAACAGTTGAAGCGATAGCCATTTTGGCTAATAATAATTGAGAGATGCATTGCCTCCGTCATGAATGTGTGTGATCTCCTTATGGAAATGCTGCAACACCATTGGTCCATCTAGTCTGGATTGTCTCCTCTGATGGGCAGCGGCTCACTGGTGCCTCAGAAGATGGCTTTTCCTAGCTCTACTACCTGAGATCCTTTACCTGGAGATGGTGGAGGGTTCAATCTGAGACCTTCTGCATGCCTTGCTAACTGATGGAGAGTCTCAGAATAGAGAACTAGTTATGAAACATAAACAACAATAGGTAAGACGCAAGTTCCTCTGGCTTTGAGCCGGACATCCCCAATCTGGCCCGACCTGTTAGTTCAGTAAGGTAGCTGAAGAAATCCTGATTTCCTTTCAGTGACAAGTGGCATCTGGAGGCACACCATTAAAAACTAGAGAGCTGAATTATTATCGAGTCAGTTTTGTTATGCCCGTGTTTGTGACTTCTCTTTTTGTGGAGAAACTGCAGATGCTCTGGAAGTTCATGTTCTTATAAAGATAGGTTTGCTTAAACCAGACCTGGGCATTATACTGCCCACGGCCCACATCCGGCCTGCCAGATGACCCTGACTGGCCCCCCTGCCGTGCTGGGGAGCGAGGTGTCTTTGACAACCCCGCAGAAGCTGGTTGCCTTGGCTGCCAGCTTCTGCGGGGCTTTCAAAAACGCCTCACCCCCTTCCTTGCTGGGGAGCGAGGTGCCTTTGAAAGCCCCGCAGAAGCCGGTTGCCTTGGCTGCCAGCTTCTGCGGGGCTTTTAAAAACGCCTCGCCCCCCTGCCTTTTCGCCCGGCCCGCCACAATATTTTCTGTTTCTTATGCAGCCCCATGGAAAAAATAATTGCCCACCCCTGGCTTAAACAGAAGTCCAGTGGGGCTGCAAAAGGCTAATCAAGTTTATTCCGACATAATCTTTCAGGAGTCGCAACTCGCTTCTTCAGATGCACTTGGAGGTCAAAATCATGCGCATCTGAAGAAGCAAGGTCTCTGACTCTCCAGAACCTATGCTGGAAAAACTTTGGTTATTCTTTAATATGCCAGTGGACTTCGGTTCTTATTTGGCTGTGATAGGCTGACACAGCTACCTGTTTGGAATTATACATTTTGGAAAGTGGAGGAAGAAGAGAATTGAAAATTTATGCAGCTAATGTGATCTGATTCCAAGGGGAATTCAGGGCTGCCATGTTCTCAACAGGATAGGGAACTCCTCACCCCCAGCAGTGATGGAGGAAAAATAACAATAAATTGTGACAGCCTGATGCCACTACTGTGAGAAGCCCGGAAGTGACATCACACCTCTCTGGGAGTTGCCAGAATCTCTATGGCAAAACCGGTTTTACCATGGAGTTTTGGGAACTTCCTAGAGCAATATGACATCACTTCTGGGTGTCCTGCAGAAGTGAATTCATGCTGTCAGCAACTGAAACTCCCACACTTGCTCAGTTTCTGCCAGTTGGTAGTTGTTTCTTTCAACCCTAGGTGAACCAGACCTTGGGTTCTGGTAATTTGGTTCACTTCATATAGACCACTGCCATTTTCAGTAGCAAGCCCTGTGTTGCTTCCAATGTGTTGTTCAGTTGGGAGCTGTCCCAAATACCGCAGTTGCAACCCATACTGGGTTGTGAATTCTTCTTTCTGTGCTGGTTAAAAGAGTGTCTCCATAAAGAACATTCCTCCTAGTTGTCATCCTAGGATGGCAGGGGGTGCGTTTCAAATTATGGTCAAGGGTTCAGCCTGGAGCATGTTCAGTCCTTTTCTGTGACCTTCTGGTCAAATTCGGATAACTTCTAAACTGAGTCTTCTGCCTCAGTGGACGCTGAAAATCCTGCTTGGTTTGTACAAGTTGTGGAATTTAACTGGCTCAGCTTACGTAATGGGTATTGTCTGTCCCGGGGCTGTACTGTTTAGGATCTCTGGGTTTTGACCCAGAGGTGTTTTGTAGCTGAGCAGAGAACTATGGGTCTGTGAAGAAATGTATTTTTCCTTTGGAGGTTTGAACTAAGCTTTGAGAGCAGGTAAGGAGGGAGGAGTCAATACAATTGCTTCCCAGCCTCACTTTGGCCACCTTTTTAAGAAAAGCTAATAAGTTTAGCTAAATATGGTCCAGTTCCTGCCCCTCTCCTCCAGCTAGATAGGTGATATTGAGCAGGCAATAGAGATTTGGAGGAAATAAGTCCTAGAAGGGCTTCACGAAAAGCTTTGACTTGACCTGGTAGGTGGGAGGAGAAAGAGAGCATGGCAGAGGCTCTTCTTTGGGGCTGATTCCATCCAGGTAGGCAGAACTCTTGCCTGAGTTCTGTGGGAGGCAGCCATTTCCATGGGCTGGCTACACGTCCAAGTAGAGGCTTCAAGGTAGTGGAAACCCTGAAGAAAACCTATAATTTTCTAAGCTATGCAGCCTGCTTTACATCCAGCATCTGCTGCACAGGTGTCAAACTCGCGGCCCTCCAGATGTTATGGACTACAGCTCCCATCATCCCCTGCCAGCGTGGTTCTTTGTACAACAAAGAAGGGCCAAGAGGAAGGAGCGGGCAGTCTATTGGGAAACGACTATTTTGCCCAGTTGCGTCAAAAACTCCTGATTTTAGATATACTATTAGAAATACATAGATAGTTCACCTTATTTATTTATATTTATATAAACTTCAGATTTATTAGTTGCCCTCCCCCGGAGGGCTCGGCGGCACCCAACACAATATAATATTAATAATATAATTTAAAACTTATAATATAACTTTCTAATAAAACCAGAATAAAGCACAAAATGAAACTCAGATGGCGATAAAAATCCCTCCCCTTGCAATAATTTTATAAGTATCTATCTCCAGTTTCATTCAGGGCACCAAGCCTTGCATTTCTTTGTTATAGTGTTTGCATCTTGCACACCTGCCTGTCTTACCCCAGGTAGCAGAACTTCTTTAAAATATTCCCAAACTGAGTCTCTTTTATGACCTGCTGCCATTATAGATTTTCTCCTCGAAGGAGAGAATAATAAGATAAATCTCAGGCTGTACGTACAAAGATCTCAAAACTTGTGGAATATTTTGCTCAGAAGGTTTCGCTTTCATTTTTACTGCTTGCTACTCCCTCCTCACACTTAGCTCCTTGAGCAGATCTATCACACTCTAAACAATCTTCTTTTTCATTGAATTTCTTGAAACTTAGCACTTAAGAAGTAAGAGGTTGAATCTGTGTACATAAGAGCAATGGGTTTGTCTTGTTCTCAACTCTGTATGTTTGTTTTATAATTTTTTTTGCTGTGAAGAAGAGGTATGTTATCTTTGCAGCCACAAATTCACAGTTTTGAGAAGTGCAGACCCAAACACATGTGATAATATCTTCTAGACAGGAAAACTGGTCAAAATAATCATACAGAAACCTATGGAAAACCATGGAATTGTGAATAGATTAGTTGAATTCATTTATCAAACATTTAAACCTGGTATGAATACACAAGTCTCATGCTACATAATTAAAAACTAATCTTTATTTTATGATGAATAACCTTTGGACCGTCTTCATAGAAAACTATTTAAACTATGGGTAGATTTTTCTTCAAAAAGCCTTATATTAAAAATATGATTTAACTAAGATGAAAACGAAGTGTTTGGATTCATACCTTGTCTGTCTGTCTCTCCTGTAAAGAGACTCAAGACTGCTTACAAACTCCTTCCCTTCCTCTCCCACAACAAACACCTTAGGAGGTAGGTGCGGCTGAGAGAGTTCTTGAGAAAACCGTGACTGGTCCAAGGTCACCGAATAGGCTTCAAGTGTCGGAGAGGGGAAACAAACCTGATTCACCTGATCAGAGTCTGCCACTTTGGAGTTGTACCTGGTTCTCCAGATCTGAGATTGCAAATGCCTTAGCAGACCAGGTGCTCAGGAGCAGTAGCAGCAGAAGGCCATTGGTTTCACATCCTGCGCGTGAGCTCCCAAAGGCACCTGGTGGGCCACTGTGAGTAGCAGAGTGCTTTTAACCACTACATCCCACTGGCTTGTGTAAATCCAATTTAAATTAATTTTTTAAAAATAAAATAGTTGAGCTTGCTTTATTGATAGATAGATTGATAGACTGATAGATTGATTTGATTTGATATACTGCCCCATCCCCTAAGGGCTCTGGGCAGTGTACAGATCAACTCACAAAACAATCAACAAACCACAATAAAATAATAAACTACACTTCAGTTAAAATAGTTAAAACATTCAATAACTCCAAAGCATTGCCGTTCCAGTAATTTCAGTAGCCCAGCTCAGTATAATGGCATTCATTAACAGATGTAATTCCAGAGATGGAATGGAATAGGAGAGGCGGAATACGAGGGACTGTTTTTTCAGTTCTGGTCGCCACATCTCAAAAAGGATATCGAAGAGATAGAAAAAGTGCAGAGAAGGGCAACGAGGATGATTGAAGGATTGGAGCACCTCCCTTATGAGGAGAGGCTGCAGCGTTTGGGACTCTTTAGTTTGGAGAGGAGACGTCTGAGGGGGGATATGATTGAAGTCTATAAAATTATGCATGGGGTAGAAAATGTTGACAGAGAGAAATTTTTCTCCCTTTCTCACAATACTAGAACCAGGGGGCATACATTGAAAATGCTGGGGGGAAGAATTAGGACTGATAAAAGGAAACACTTCTTCACGCCACGTGTGATTGGTGTTTGGAATATGCTGCCACCGGAGGTGGTGATGGCCACTAACCTGGATAGCTTTAAAAGGGGCTTGGACAGATTTATGGAGGAGAAGTCGATCTATGGCTACCCATCTTGATCCTCCTTGATCTGAGATTGCAAATGCCTTAGCAGACCAGGTGCTCAGGAGCAGCAGCAGCAGAAGGCCCTTGCTTTCACATCCTGCCTTTGAGCTCCCAAAGGCATCTGGTGGGCCACTGCGAGTAGCAGAGAGCTGGACTAGATGGACTCTGGTCTGATCCAGCTGGCTAGTTCTTATGTTCTTAAGGGACTGCACCTCAGCGGCTGGCCTCCCCAAAAGCCCGGCGGGACAACTCTGACTTGCAGGCCCTGCGGAACTGTTCTAGGTCCCACAGGGCCCTGATGGTAGGGGGGAGGTTGTTCTACCAGGTAGGAGCCAGGGCACTGAAGCCCCTGGCCCGGGTGGAGGCCAGCCAGATCATGGAGGGGCCCGTTTTATCCGTTTGCACGAGGCAGGTATGTTACAGCTAATGTCTGGCTCAGCCTCGGTCTTTTGTGGCTCTTTGTCTCTGGCTAGTGAGTGTGATCTGTTGACCCGACTGTAATTTTTCCCCCCTGGAAAGGCTTTGGATGTGATGATTAAACTATTACTGTTGTGTTGTTCTAATCTTCCAGGTCATTTCATTGCTGACCTAAGGGGGGGAGCCCTGAAACAAAGAAACTTCAAGGGGGCAATTAAAACACAAAACTGCTGAACTCAGAGTCACAATAGTGTCAGAATAGGGACATACAATTCTTATCTACTACAGATGCTAATGTTCCGCCCCCAGCTATTTCCCCTCTACTCCAGTCACACTTATTACTGTATGCACAAGCATTCTTTACAGCAGCCCTCCCACCTTCTGACTAGGATAAAAAGAGTTAATCTCCCTTCCTATTCCTGTCTGACAGAGGGAGCTTTAACTTTGGAAAGCTTATGCCCTTCAAATTTTGTTGGTCTCTAGCCTGCATGGCTAACCCTTTGAAATTATGTTGCAGCAGTGGCGTGGGGTAGGGGAGAAGTGCCGGGGTAAAATGGTGCCCGGGTCTCATCTCCCGTGGCGCCCCCCTGCAGGGCCGCACCACTTACCTTAGTTCAGCCGGCTGCTCTTTACAGCTGGCTGAACTTCAGGCTGCAAAGAGCAGTCGACTGAACTCCAGGCTGCTCCAGGCTTCGGGAAGGGGAAAGGGGAAAGGGGAGGGATGAGGGGGGTGATTTTCCACCCCCATGTGACCCCAATGGTGCACGCCCAGGGTGCAGCGCCCCCCTGTCCCATGGCAGTTACGCCACTGTGTTGTATGCTTTATTATTGTCCCTAAGTAGTCCAATGTAAACTGCTTCAAGGGAGAGTCAGGCTACCCTGTATGAAAAGCTGTCTTGGGAAGTCATTTGGGCTAAAATTACAGGGCAGCTTGCCTATTAAATAATAATTGCATGAAACACCCCAGTGAAGAAGGCCAGTTTTGTTACTCCCATACTGCAGAGAGGGGTGTGTGGTGGAATAATGTGCTTCAGTAGCTGAGCGAGTGTGTCGCAGAAGTCAAGTTAGAACCAAATATCTCTTGGATCTCATTCTTTTAGCTCCTGTTCCACATCCGCTTCGACTGTATATGGGTCTGCAAAAGGGAGCTGTATACATCTGGGCTGTTTTCATAAGAGGAGCTCAGGCCCCTTCCGCACACGCACAATAATGCACTTTCAATACCCTTTCACAAGTGGATGTTCCTATCCCGCACAGTAAAATCCAGCTGCAAAGTGCATTGAAAGTGGATTGAAAGTGCATTATTCTGCATGTGGCTGTTTTTTTTGGGTTGGGTTTGGCAAAACAGGTCTGGTTTAGGTTTTCCCCATCACTATGTGTGCAGTCTCGCATGTGCTTTGAGTAGATGCTAGTCCAGTGATGGCGAACCTTTTCAAGACCGAGTGCCCAAATTGCAACCCAAAACCCACTTATTTATCGCAAAGTGCCCACACGGCAATTGAACCTGAATACTGAGGTTTTTGTTTAGAAAAAACGGTTGGCTCCGAGGCGTGCGTTACTCAGGAGTAAGCTTGGTGGTAGTCGATGGCTTTGCTTTGAAGCAACCGTACAACTCTTCCAACGGGTGAATCAGGACCCTAGGAGGGTTTACTCAGAAGCAAGCCCCATTGCCAGCAACCGAGCTCCCTCCCAGGTAAAGGATCGCGCTTTAGTTCTTCGCATGAAATTCAGTGCTGTTTAACAGTGCTTAACAGGGTTACCTACACTGCTTCCCCAAAATTAGGTCTTAGGTTTGATGCTAACAATCGAGCCCAGCAGCCCAGGCCAGCCTAGATGTGTGTGTGTGGGGGGGGGGGACACTCTGTTTGCACGTGCCCACAGAGAGGGCTCTGAGTGCCACCTCTGGCACCCGTGCCATAGGTTCGCCATCACTGTGCTAGTCTCTGCAAGAGCGGCAATGTCTTTATGGAACTCAACAGTGCCATAGGGCAAAGTCCCCAATTTCCAATGTTAATGCTTCTAGGGATTTCCCCAAAGTATCTGCATAAGGTAATTATTTTAGGTTCATTGGCAACAACTACAGCTATGATTGCAACTTGCTGGAAAAGCTCATTAAACTCTTGAGTCAGAGAACTGGTTTAGCTGGTGATTGTGGGGACGACATGAGGAGTTAGAAGCATTTCCAGAAATATGTGCAGTATTCCTTTTGGAGAATATGTACCCAATGGGCTGCAGTATTCACATAGCATTTGGATATCTCTGCATCCTAAACCACTTAGATTACTCTGATATTTGTTGTATTTGGCACGCATTGCTAAGTCTTTTTTCAGTCTTGACTGGTTTTTATTCCAAAAGATTCTTTAAAAAAAAGAAAAGAAAGAAAAAGTATCATTTTGTGGTTGAACTTGAAAATAAAACCCCGGAAGCTCATCTGGGTAGTGGGAAATGGTGAGGTGGGTTTAATGTTGGTCGTGTTCTTTTATTTACTTGGTTGGTGTGTACCCCGGTGGCTTTTCTGCTAAAAATAGCCTTCAAAATGGTGTGCGGATGAGAAATTGAAAACAAATATCATTCAGAATGCTAACTTGGAACATCAGCAAGCGGCAAATAATCGCACAACAGCAGCTAACATTCAAAACTGGCAGTGAAAACCACAGTAAATAGTGATAGATTAATAGACACATAAAATCAGGAGGAAAAAAGGTCACTCCTATGTCAGAAAATCAATGCACTTCTTCTGCCTCCAGATGCCCTCTGGATTAAAATATCCAGAACAGATCTCCAGAAGGCCAGAAAAGAGAGGACATTACACATTTCTTGAGGGAGGGAATTCTGGGGCAAAAAAGGCACGCTTTGTGTGCTCATTGCAATGTCAGGGACAGGTTCATATGAGTGGAAGTGGTGCCTGGGTTACTGTGGTTCCCAAGTCATTTAGGCCTTTGCTGATCATTATTGAAGTATTGCCAGATTTGGATTCGGAAGACCCGAGTTCAAATTCCCACTTTGCCACGAAGCTTATTGGGTGGTCTGATGCTTGTTGCTAATTAACTTACAGGATTGTTGTTAGAATAAAATGGAAGATGAGGGAATTATTTATGAGAATAAGTGCAGGCTAAAATATGGCAGATGCTGGGCCTAAATCTCGACTGTTCACATCCATGGAGTAGATCATAGGTGTCAAATTCGCGGCCCTCCAGATGTTATGGACTACAATTCCCACCATCCCCTGCCAGCATGATGCTGGCAGGGGATGATGGGAACTGTAGTTGGGGGTGGGGGGGGGGGGGGGTGGGGGGGGGGGGGGGTGGGGGGGGGGGGGGGTGGGGGGGGGGGGGGGTGGGGGGGGGGGGGGGTGGGGGGGGGGGGGGGTGGGGGGGGGGGGGGGTGGGGGGGGGGGGGGGTGGGGGGGGGGGGGGGTGGGGGGGGGGGGGGGTGGGGGGGGGGGGGGGTGGGGGGGGGGGGGGGTGGGGGGGGGGGGGGGTGGGGGGGGGGGGGGGTGGGGGGGGGGGGGGGTGGGGGGGGGGGGGGGTGGGGGGGGGGGGGGGTGGGGGGGGGGGGGGGTGGGGGGGGGGGGGGGTGGGGGGGGGGGGGGGTGGGGGGGGGGGGGGGTGGGGGGGGGGGGGGGTGGGGGGGGGGGGGGGTGGGGGGGGGGGGGGGTGGGGGGGGGGGGGGGTGGGGGGGGGGGGGGGTGGGGGGGGGGGGGGGTGGGGGGGGGGGGGGGTGGGGGGGGGGGGGGGTGGGGGGGGGGGGGGGTGGGGGGGGGGGGGGGTGGGGGGGGGGGGGGGTGGGGGGGGGGGGGGGTGGGGGGGGGGGGGGGTGGGGGGGGGGGGGGGTGGGGGGGGGGGGGGGTGGGGGGGGGGGGGGGTGGGGGGGGGGGGGGGTGGGGGGGGGGGGGGGTGGGGGGGGGGGGGGGTGGGGGGGGGGGGGGGTGGGGGGGGGGGGGGGTGGGGGGGGGGGGGGGTGGGGGGGGGGGGGGGTGGGGGGGGGGGGGGGTGGGGGGGGGGGGGGGTGGGGGGGGGGGGGGGTGGGGGGGGGGGGGGGTGGGGGGGGGGGGGGGTGGGGGGGGGGGGGGGTGGGGGGGGGGGGGGGTGGGGGGGGGGGGGGGTGGGGGGGGGGGGGGGTGGGGGGGGGGGGGGGTGGGGGGGGGGGGGGGTGGGGGGGGGGGGGGGTGGGGGGGGGGGGGGGTGGGGGGGGGGGGGGGTGGGGGGGGGGGGGGGTGGGGGGGGGGGGGGGTGGGGGGGGGGGGGGGTGGGGGGGGGGGGGGGTGGGGGGGGGGGGGGGTGGGGGGGGGGGGGGGTGGGGGGGGGGGGGGGTGGGGGGGGGGGGGGGTGGGGGGGGGGGGGGGTGGGGGGGGGGGGGGGTGGGGGGGGGGGGGGGTGGGGGGGGGGGGGGGTGGGGGGGGGGGGGGGTGGGGGGGGGGGGGGGTGGGGGGGGGGGGGGGTGGGGGGGGGGGGGGGTGGGGGGGGGGGGGGGTGGGGGGGGGGGGGGGTGGGGGGGGGGGGGGGTGGGGGGGGGGGGGGGTGGGGGGGGGGGGGGGTGGGGGGGGGGGGGGGTGGGGGGGGGGGGGGGTGGGGGGGGGGGGGGGTGGGGGGGGGGGGGGGTGGGGGGGGGGGGGGGTGGGGGGGGGGGGGGGTGGGGGGGGGGGGGGGTGGGGGGGGGGGGGGGTGGGGGGGGGGGGGGGTGGGGGGGGGGGGGGGTGGGGGGGGGGGGGGGTGGGGGGGGGGGGGGGTGGGGGGGGGGGGGGGTGGGGGGGGGGGGGGGTGGGGGGGGGGGGGGGTGGGGGGGGGGGGGGGTGGGGGGGGGGGGGGGTGGGGGGGGGGGGGGGTGGGGGGGGGGGGGGGTGGGGGGGGGGGGGGGTGGGGGGGGGGGGGGGTGGGGGGGGGGGGGGGTGGGGGGGGGGGGGGGTGGGGGGGGGGGGGGGTGGGGGGGGGGGGGGGTGGGGGGGGGGGGGGGTGGGGGGGGGGGGGGGTGGGGGGGGGGGGGGGTGGGGGGGGGGGGGGGTGGGGGGGGGGGGGGGTGGGGGGGGGGGGGGGTGGGGGGGGGGGGGGGTGGGGGGGGGGGGGGGTGGGGGGGGGGGGGGGTGGGGGGGGGGGGGGGTGGGGGGGGGGGGGGGTGGGGGGGGGGGGGGGTGGGGGGGGGGGGGGGTGGGGGGGGGGGGGGGTGGGGGGGGGGGGGGGTGGGGGGGGGGGGGGGTGGGGGGGGGGGGGGGTGGGGGGGGGGGGGGGTGGGGGGGGGGGGGGGTGGGGGGGGGGGGGGGTGGGGGGGGGGGGGGGTGGGGGGGGGGGGGGGTGGGGGGGGGGGGGGGTGGGGGGGGGGGGGGGTGGGGGGGGGGGGGGGTGGGGGGGGGGGGGGGTGGGGGGGGGGGGGGGTGGGGGGGGGGGGGGGTGGGGGGGGGGGGGGGTGGGGGGGGGGGGGGGTGGGGGGGGGGGGGGGTGGGGGGGGGGGGGGGTGGGGGGGGGGGGGGGTGGGGGGGGGGGGGGGTGGGGGGGGGGGGGGGTGGGGGGGGGGGGGGGTGGGGGGGGGGGGGGGTGGGGGGGGGGGGGGGTGGGGGGGGGGGGGGGTGGGGGGGGGGGGGGGTGGGGGGGGGGGGGGGTGGGGGGGGGGGGGGGTGGGGGGGGGGGGGGGTGGGGGGGGGGGGGGGTGGGGGGGGGGGGGGGTGGGGGGGGGGGGGGGTGGGGGGGGGGGGGGGTGGGGGGGGGGGGGGGTGGGGGGGGGGGGGGGTGGGGGGGGGGGGGGGTGGGGGGGGGGGGGGGTGGGGGGGGGGGGGGGTGGGGGGGGGGGGGGGTGGGGGGGGGGGGGGGTGGGGGGGGGGGGGGGTGGGGGGGGGGGGGGGTGGGGGGGGGGGGGGGTGGGGGGGGGGGGGGGTGGGGGGGGGGGGGGGTGGGGGGGGGGGGGGGTGGGGGGGGGGGGGGGTGGGGGGGGGGGGGGGTGGGGGGGGGGGGGGGTGGGGGGGGGGGGGGGTGGGGGGGGGGGGGGGTGGGGGGGGGGGGGGGTGGGGGGGGGGGGGGGTGGGGGGGGGGGGGGGTGGGGGGGGGGGGGGGTGGGGGGGGGGGGGGGTGGGGGGGGGGGGGGGTGGGGGGGGGGGGGGGTGGGGGGGGGGGGGGGTGGGGGGGGGGGGGGGTGGGGGGGGGGGGGGGTGGGGGGGGGGGGGGGTGGGGGGGGGGGGGGGTGGGGGGGGGGGGGGGTGGGGGGGGGGGGGGGTGGGGGGGGGGGGGGGTGGGGGGGGGGGGGGGTGGGGGGGGGGGGGGGTGGGGGGGGGGGGGGGTGGGGGGGGGGGGGGGTGGGGGGGGGGGGGGGTGGGGGGGGGGGGGGGTGGGGGGGGGGGGGGGTGGGGGGGGGGGGGGGTGGGGGGGGGGGGGGGTGGGGGGGGGGGGGGGTGGGGGGGGGGGGGGGTGGGGGGGGGGGGGGGTGGGGGGGGGGGGGGGTGGGGGGGGGGGGGGGTGGGGGGGGGGGGGGGTGGGGGGGGGGGGGGGTGGGGGGGGGGGGGGGTGGGGGGGGGGGGGGGTGGGGGGGGGGGGGGGTGGGGGGGGGGGGGGGTGGGGGGGGGGGGGGGTGGGGGGGGGGGGGGGTGGGGGGGGGGGGGGGTGGGGGGGGGGGGGGGTGGGGGGGGGGGGGGGTGGGGGGGGGGGGGGGTGGGGGGGGGGGGGGGTGGGGGGGGGGGGGGGTGGGGGGGGGGGGGGGTGGGGGGGGGGGGGGGTGGGGGGGGGGGGGGGTGGGGGGGGGGGGGGGTGGGGGGGGGGGGGGGTGGGGGGGGGGGGGGGTGGGGGGGGGGGGGGGTGGGGGGGGGGGGGGGTGGGGGGGGGGGGGGGTGGGGGGGGGGGGGGGTGGGGGGGGGGGGGGGTGGGGGGGGGGGGGGGTGGGGGGGGGGGGGGGTGGGGGGGGGGGGGGGTGGGGGGGGGGGGGGGTGGGGGGGGGGGGGGGTGGGGGGGGGGGGGGGTGGGGGGGGGGGGGGGTGGGGGGGGGGGGGGGTGGGGGGGGGGGGGGGTGGGGGGGGGGGGGGGTGGGGGGGGGGGGGGGTGGGGGGGGGGGGGGGTGGGGGGGGGGGGGGGTGGGGGGGGGGGGGGGTGGGGGGGGGGGGGGGTGGGGGGGGGGGGGGGTGGGGGGGGGGGGGGGTGGGGGGGGGGGGGGGTGGGGGGGGGGGGGGGTGGGGGGGGGGGGGGGTGGGGGGGGGGGGGGGTGGGGGGGGGGGGGGGTGGGGGGGGGGGGGGGTGGGGGGGGGGGGGGGTGGGGGGGGGGGGGGGTGGGGGGGGGGGGGGGTGGGGGGGGGGGGGGGTGGGGGGGGGGGGGGGTGGGGGGGGGGGGGGGTGGGGGGGGGGGGGGGTGGGGGGGGGGGGGGGTGGGGGGGGGGGGGGGTGGGGGGGGGGGGGGGTGGGGGGGGGGGGGGGTGGGGGGGGGGGGGGGTGGGGGGGGGGGGGGGTGGGGGGGGGGGGGGGTGGGGGGGGGGGGGGGTGGGGGGGGGGGGGGGTGGGGGGGGGGGGGGGTGGGGGGGGGGGGGGGTGGGGGGGGGGGGGGGTGGGGGGGGGGGGGGGTGGGGGGGGGGGGGGGTGGGGGGGGGGGGGGGTGGGGGGGGGGGGGGGTGGGGGGGGGGGGGGGTGGGGGGGGGGGGGGGTGGGGGGGGGGGGGGGTGGGGGGGGGGGGGGGTGGGGGGGGGGGGGGGTGGGGGGGGGGGGGGGTGGGGGGGGGGGGGGGTGGGGGGGGGGGGGGGTGGGGGGGGGGGGGGGTGGGGGGGGGGGGGGGTGGGGGGGGGGGGGGGTGGGGGGGGGGGGGGGTGGGGGGGGGGGGGGGTGGGGGGGGGGGGGGGTGGGGGGGGGGGGGGGTGGGGGGGGGGGGGGGTGGGGGGGGGGGGGGGTGGGGGGGGGGGGGGGTGGGGGGGGGGGGGGGTGGGGGGGGGGGGGGGTGGGGGGGGGGGGGGGTGGGGGGGGGGGGGGGTGGGGGGGGGGGGGGGTGGGGGGGGGGGGGGGTGGGGGGGGGGGGGGGTGGGGGGGGGGGGGGGTGGGGGGGGGGGGGGGTGGGGGGGGGGGGGGGTGGGGGGGGGGGGGGGTGGGGGGGGGGGGGGGTGGGGGGGGGGGGGGGTGGGGGGGGGGGGGGGTGGGGGGGGGGGGGGGTGGGGGGGGGGGGGGGTGGGGGGGGGGGGGGGTGGGGGGGGGGGGGGGTGGGGGGGGGGGGGGGTGGGGGGGGGGGGGGGTGGGGGGGGGGGGGGGTGGGGGGGGGGGGGGGTGGGGGGGGGGGGGGGTGGGGGGGGGGGGGGGTGGGGGGGGGGGGGGGTGGGGGGGGGGGGGGGTGGGGGGGGGGGGGGGTGGGGGGGGGGGGGGGTGGGGGGGGGGGGGGGTGGGGGGGGGGGGGGGTGGGGGGGGGGGGGGGTGGGGGGGGGGGGGGGTGGGGGGGGGGGGGGGTGGGGGGGGGGGGGGGTGGGGGGGGGGGGGGGTGGGGGGGGGGGGGGGTGGGGGGGGGGGGGGGTGGGGGGGGGGGGGGGTGGGGGGGGGGGGGGGTGGGGGGGGGGGGGGGTGGGGGGGGGGGGGGGTGGGGGGGGGGGGGGGTGGGGGGGGGGGGGGGTGGGGGGGGGGGGGGGTGGGGGGGGGGGGGGGTGGGGGGGGGGGGGGGTGGGGGGGGGGGGGGGTGGGGGGGGGGGGGGGTGGGGGGGGGGGGGGGTGGGGGGGGGGGGGGGTGGGGGGGGGGGGGGGTGGGGGGGGGGGGGGGTGGGGGGGGGGGGGGGTGGGGGGGGGGGGGGGTGGGGGGGGGGGGGGGTGGGGGGGGGGGGGGGTGGGGGGGGGGGGGGGTGGGGGGGGGGGGGGGTGGGGGGGGGGGGGGGTGGGGGGGGGGGGGGGTGGGGGGGGGGGGGGGTGGGGGGGGGGGGGGGTGGGGGGGGGGGGGGGTGGGGGGGGGGGGGGGTGGGGGGGGGGGGGGGTGGGGGGGGGGGGGGGTGGGGGGGGGGGGGGGTGGGGGGGGGGGGGGGTGGGGGGGGGGGGGGGTGGGGGGGGGGGGGGGTGGGGGGGGGGGGGGGTGGGGGGGGGGGGGGGTGGGGGGGGGGGGGGGTGGGGGGGGGGGGGGGTGGGGGGGGGGGGGGGTGGGGGGGGGGGGGGGTGGGGGGGGGGGGGGGTGGGGGGGGGGGGGGGTGGGGGGGGGGGGGGGTGGGGGGGGGGGGGGGTGGGGGGGGGGGGGGGTGGGGGGGGGGGGGGGTGGGGGGGGGGGGGGGTGGGGGGGGGGGGGGGTGGGGGGGGGGGGGGGTGGGGGGGGGGGGGGGTGGGGGGGGGGGGGGGTGGGGGGGGGGGGGGGTGGGGGGGGGGGGGGGTGGGGGGGGGGGGGGGTGGGGGGGGGGGGGGGTGGGGGGGGGGGGGGGTGGGGGGGGGGGGGGGTGGGGGGGGGGGGGGGTGGGGGGGGGGGGGGGTGGGGGGGGGGGGGGGTGGGGGGGGGGGGGGGTGGGGGGGGGGGGGGGTGGGGGGGGGGGGGGGTGGGGGGGGGGGGGGGTGGGGGGGGGGGGGGGTGGGGGGGGGGGGGGGTGGGGGGGGGGGGGGGTGGGGGGGGGGGGGGGTGGGGGGGGGGGGGGGTGGGGGGGGGGGGGGGTGGGGGGGGGGGGGGGTGGGGGGGGGGGGGGGTGGGGGGGGGGGGGGGTGGGGGGGGGGGGGGGTGGGGGGGGGGGGGGGTGGGGGGGGGGGGGGGTGGGGGGGGGGGGGGGTGGGGGGGGGGGGGGGTGGGGGGGGGGGGGGGTGGGGGGGGGGGGGGGTGGGGGGGGGGGGGGGTGGGGGGGGGGGGGGGTGGGGGGGGGGGGGGGTGGGGGGGGGGGGGGGTGGGGGGGGGGGGGGGTGGGGGGGGGGGGGGGTGGGGGGGGGGGGGGGTGGGGGGGGGGGGGGGTGGGGGGGGGGGGGGGTGGGGGGGGGGGGGGGTGGGGGGGGGGGGGGGTGGGGGGGGGGGGGGGTGGGGGGGGGGGGGGGTGGGGGGGGGGGGGGGTGGGGGGGGGGGGGGGTGGGGGGGGGGGGGGGTGGGGGGGGGGGGGGGTGGGGGGGGGGGGGGGTGGGGGGGGGGGGGGGTGGGGGGGGGGGGGGGTGGGGGGGGGGGGGGGTGGGGGGGGGGGGGGGTGGGGGGGGGGGGGGGTGGGGGGGGGGGGGGGTGGGGGGGGGGGGGGGTGGGGGGGGGGGGGGGTGGGGGGGGGGGGGGGTGGGGGGGGGGGGGGGTGGGGGGGGGGGGGGGTGGGGGGGGGGGGGGGTGGGGGGGGGGGGGGGTGGGGGGGGGGGGGGGTGGGGGGGGGGGGGGGTGGGGGGGGGGGGGGGTGGGGGGGGGGGGGGGTGGGGGGGGGGGGGGGTGGGGGGGGGGGGGGGTGGGGGGGGGGGGGGGTGGGGGGGGGGGGGGGTGGGGGGGGGGGGGGGTGGGGGGGGGGGGGGGTGGGGGGGGGGGGGGGTGGGGGGGGGGGGGGGTGGGGGGGGGGGGGGGTGGGGGGGGGGGGGGGTGGGGGGGGGGGGGGGTGGGGGGGGGGGGGGGTGGGGGGGGGGGGGGGTGGGGGGGGGGGGGGGTGGGGGGGGGGGGGGGTGGGGGGGGGGGGGGGTGGGGGGGGGGGGGGGTGGGGGGGGGGGGGGGTGGGGGGGGGGGGGGGTGGGGGGGGGGGGGGGTGGGGGGGGGGGGGGGTGGGGGGGGGGGGGGGTGGGGGGGGGGGGGGGTGGGGGGGGGGGGGGGTGGGGGGGGGGGGGGGTGGGGGGGGGGGGGGGTGGGGGGGGGGGGGGGTGGGGGGGGGGGGGGGTGGGGGGGGGGGGGGGTGGGGGGGGGGGGGGGTGGGGGGGGGGGGGGGTGGGGGGGGGGGGGGGTGGGGGGGGGGGGGGGTGGGGGGGGGGGGGGGTGGGGGGGGGGGGGGGTGGGGGGGGGGGGGGGTGGGGGGGGGGGGGGGTGGGGGGGGGGGGGGGTGGGGGGGGGGGGGGGTGGGGGGGGGGGGGGGTGGGGGGGGGGGGGGGTGGGGGGGGGGGGGGGTGGGGGGGGGGGGGGGTGGGGGGGGGGGGGGGTGGGGGGGGGGGGGGGTGGGGGGGGGGGGGGGTGGGGGGGGGGGGGGGTGGGGGGGGGGGGGGGTGGGGGGGGGGGGGGGTGGGGGGGGGGGGGGGTGGGGGGGGGGGGGGGTGGGGGGGGGGGGGGGTGGGGGGGGGGGGGGGTGGGGGGGGGGGGGGGTGGGGGGGGGGGGGGGTGGGGGGGGGGGGGGGTGGGGGGGGGGGGGGGTGGGGGGGGGGGGGGGTGGGGGGGGGGGGGGGTGGGGGGGGGGGGGGGTGGGGGGGGGGGGGGGTGGGGGGGGGGGGGGGTGGGGGGGGGGGGGGGTGGGGGGGGGGGGGGGTGGGGGGGGGGGGGGGTGGGGGGGGGGGGGGGTGGGGGGGGGGGGGGGTGGGGGGGGGGGGGGGTGGGGGGGGGGGGGGGTGGGGGGGGGGGGGGGTGGGGGGGGGGGGGGGTGGGGGGGGGGGGGGGTGGGGGGGGGGGGGGGTGGGGGGGGGGGGGGGTGGGGGGGGGGGGGGGTGGGGGGGGGGGGGGGTGGGGGGGGGGGGGGGTGGGGGGGGGGGGGGGTGGGGGGGGGGGGGGGTGGGGGGGGGGGGGGGTGGGGGGGGGGGGGGGTGGGGGGGGGGGGGGGTGGGGGGGGGGGGGGGTGGGGGGGGGGGGGGGTGGGGGGGGGGGGGGGTGGGGGGGGGGGGGGGTGGGGGGGGGGGGGGGTGGGGGGGGGGGGGGGTGGGGGGGGGGGGGGGTGGGGGGGGGGGGGGGTGGGGGGGGGGGGGGGTGGGGGGGGGGGGGGGTGGGGGGGGGGGGGGGTGGGGGGGGGGGGGGGTGGGGGGGGGGGGGGGTGGGGGGGGGGGGGGGTGGGGGGGGGGGGGGGTGGGGGGGGGGGGGGGTGGGGGGGGGGGGGGGTGGGGGGGGGGGGGGGTGGGGGGGGGGGGGGGTGGGGGGGGGGGGGGGTGGGGGGGGGGGGGGGTGGGGGGGGGGGGGGGTGGGGGGGGGGGGGGGTGGGGGGGGGGGGGGGTGGGGGGGGGGGGGGGTGGGGGGGGGGGGGGGTGGGGGGGGGGGGGGGTGGGGGGGGGGGGGGGTGGGGGGGGGGGGGGGTGGGGGGGGGGGGGGGTGGGGGGGGGGGGGGGTGGGGGGGGGGGGGGGTGGGGGGGGGGGGGGGTGGGGGGGGGGGGGGGTGGGGGGGGGGGGGGGTGGGGGGGGGGGGGGGTGGGGGGGGGGGGGGGTGGGGGGGGGGGGGGGTGGGGGGGGGGGGGGGTGGGGGGGGGGGGGGGTGGGGGGGGGGGGGGGTGGGGGGGGGGGGGGGTGGGGGGGGGGGGGGGTGGGGGGGGGGGGGGGTGGGGGGGGGGGGGGGTGGGGGGGGGGGGGGGTGGGGGGGGGGGGGGGTGGGGGGGGGGGGGGGTGGGGGGGGGGGGGGGTGGGGGGGGGGGGGGGTGGGGGGGGGGGGGGGTGGGGGGGGGGGGGGGTGGGGGGGGGGGGGGGTGGGGGGGGGGGGGGGTGGGGGGGGGGGGGGGTGGGGGGGGGGGGGGGTGGGGGGGGGGGGGGGTGGGGGGGGGGGGGGGTGGGGGGGGGGGGGGGTGGGGGGGGGGGGGGGTGGGGGGGGGGGGGGGTGGGGGGGGGGGGGGGTGGGGGGGGGGGGGGGTGGGGGGGGGGGGGGGTGGGGGGGGGGGGGGGTGGGGGGGGGGGGGGGTGGGGGGGGGGGGGGGTGGGGGGGGGGGGGGGTGGGGGGGGGGGGGGGTGGGGGGGGGGGGGGGTGGGGGGGGGGGGGGGTGGGGGGGGGGGGGGGTGGGGGGGGGGGGGGGTGGGGGGGGGGGGGGGTGGGGGGGGGGGGGGGTGGGGGGGGGGGGGGGTGGGGGGGGGGGGGGGTGGGGGGGGGGGGGGGTGGGGGGGGGGGGGGGTGGGGGGGGGGGGGGGTGGGGGGGGGGGGGGGTGGGGGGGGGGGGGGGTGGGGGGGGGGGGGGGTGGGGGGGGGGGGGGGTGGGGGGGGGGGGGGGTGGGGGGGGGGGGGGGTGGGGGGGGGGGGGGGTGGGGGGGGGGGGGGGTGGGGGGGGGGGGGGGTGGGGGGGGGGGGGGGTGGGGGGGGGGGGGGGTGGGGGGGGGGGGGGGTGGGGGGGGGGGGGGGTGGGGGGGGGGGGGGGTGGGGGGGGGGGGGGGTGGGGGGGGGGGGGGGTGGGGGGGGGGGGGGGTGGGGGGGGGGGGGGGTGGGGGGGGGGGGGGGTGGGGGGGGGGGGGGGTGGGGGGGGGGGGGGGTGGGGGGGGGGGGGGGTGGGGGGGGGGGGGGGTGGGGGGGGGGGGGGGTGGGGGGGGGGGGGGGTGGGGGGGGGGGGGGGTGGGGGGGGGGGGGGGTGGGGGGGGGGGGGGGTGGGGGGGGGGGGGGGTGGGGGGGGGGGGGGGTGGGGGGGGGGGGGGGTGGGGGGGGGGGGGGGTGGGGGGGGGGGGGGGTGGGGGGGGGGGGGGGTGGGGGGGGGGGGGGGTGGGGGGGGGGGGGGGTGGGGGGGGGGGGGGGTGGGGGGGGGGGGGGGTGGGGGGGGGGGGGGGTGGGGGGGGGGGGGGGTGGGGGGGGGGGGGGGTGGGGGGGGGGGGGGGTGGGGGGGGGGGGGGGTGGGGGGGGGGGGGGGTGGGGGGGGGGGGGGGTGGGGGGGGGGGGGGGTGGGGGGGGGGGGGGGTGGGGGGGGGGGGGGGTGGGGGGGGGGGGGGGTGGGGGGGGGGGGGGGTGGGGGGGGGGGGGGGTGGGGGGGGGGGGGGGTGGGGGGGGGGGGGGGTGGGGGGGGGGGGGGGTGGGGGGGGGGGGGGGTGGGGGGGGGGGGGGGTGGGGGGGGGGGGGGGTGGGGGGGGGGGGGGGTGGGGGGGGGGGGGGGTGGGGGGGGGGGGGGGTGGGGGGGGGGGGGGGTGGGGGGGGGGGGGGGTGGGGGGGGGGGGGGGTGGGGGGGGGGGGGGGTGGGGGGGGGGGGGGGTGGGGGGGGGGGGGGGTGGGGGGGGGGGGGGGTGGGGGGGGGGGGGGGTGGGGGGGGGGGGGGGTGGGGGGGGGGGGGGGTGGGGGGGGGGGGGGGTGGGGGGGGGGGGGGGTGGGGGGGGGGGGGGGTGGGGGGGGGGGGGGGTGGGGGGGGGGGGGGGTGGGGGGGGGGGGGGGTGGGGGGGGGGGGGGGTGGGGGGGGGGGGGGGTGGGGGGGGGGGGGGGTGGGGGGGGGGGGGGGTGGGGGGGGGGGGGGGTGGGGGGGGGGGGGGGTGGGGGGGGGGGGGGGTGGGGGGGGGGGGGGGTGGGGGGGGGGGGGGGTGGGGGGGGGGGGGGGTGGGGGGGGGGGGGGGTGGGGGGGGGGGGGGGTGGGGGGGGGGGGGGGTGGGGGGGGGGGGGGGTGGGGGGGGGGGGGGGTGGGGGGGGGGGGGGGTGGGGGGGGGGGGGGGTGGGGGGGGGGGGGGGTGGGGGGGGGGGGGGGTGGGGGGGGGGGGGGGTGGGGGGGGGGGGGGGTGGGGGGGGGGGGGGGTGGGGGGGGGGGGGGGTGGGGGGGGGGGGGGGTGGGGGGGGGGGGGGGTGGGGGGGGGGGGGGGTGGGGGGGGGGGGGGGTGGGGGGGGGGGGGGGTGGGGGGGGGGGGGGGTGGGGGGGGGGGGGGGTGGGGGGGGGGGGGGGTGGGGGGGGGGGGGGGTGGGGGGGGGGGGGGGTGGGGGGGGGGGGGGGTGGGGGGGGGGGGGGGTGGGGGGGGGGGGGGGTGGGGGGGGGGGGGGGTGGGGGGGGGGGGGGGTGGGGGGGGGGGGGGGTGGGGGGGGGGGGGGGTGGGGGGGGGGGGGGGTGGGGGGGGGGGGGGGTGGGGGGGGGGGGGGGTGGGGGGGGGGGGGGGTGGGGGGGGGGGGGGGTGGGGGGGGGGGGGGGTGGGGGGGGGGGGGGGTGGGGGGGGGGGGGGGTGGGGGGGGGGGGGGGTGGGGGGGGGGGGGGGTGGGGGGGGGGGGGGGTGGGGGGGGGGGGGGGTGGGGGGGGGGGGGGGTGGGGGGGGGGGGGGGTGGGGGGGGGGGGGGGTGGGGGGGGGGGGGGGTGGGGGGGGGGGGGGGTGGGGGGGGGGGGGGGTGGGGGGGGGGGGGGGTGGGGGGGGGGGGGGGTGGGGGGGGGGGGGGGTGGGGGGGGGGGGGGGTGGGGGGGGGGGGGGGTGGGGGGGGGGGGGGGTGGGGGGGGGGGGGGGTGGGGGGGGGGGGGGGTGGGGGGGGGGGGGGGTGGGGGGGGGGGGGGGTGGGGGGGGGGGGGGGTGGGGGGGGGGGGGGGTGGGGGGGGGGGGGGGTGGGGGGGGGGGGGGGTGGGGGGGGGGGGGGGTGGGGGGGGGGGGGGGTGGGGGGGGGGGGGGGTGGGGGGGGGGGGGGGTGGGGGGGGGGGGGGGTGGGGGGGGGGGGGGGTGGGGGGGGGGGGGGGTGGGGGGGGGGGGGGGTGGGGGGGGGGGGGGGTGGGGGGGGGGGGGGGTGGGGGGGGGGGGGGGTGGGGGGGGGGGGGGGTGGGGGGGGGGGGGGGTGGGGGGGGGGGGGGGTGGGGGGGGGGGGGGGTGGGGGGGGGGGGGGGTGGGGGGGGGGGGGGGTGGGGGGGGGGGGGGGTGGGGGGGGGGGGGGGTGGGGGGGGGGGGGGGTGGGGGGGGGGGGGGGTGGGGGGGGGGGGGGGTGGGGGGGGGGGGGGGTGGGGGGGGGGGGGGGTGGGGGGGGGGGGGGGTGGGGGGGGGGGGGGGTGGGGGGGGGGGGGGGTGGGGGGGGGGGGGGGTGGGGGGGGGGGGGGGTGGGGGGGGGGGGGGGTGGGGGGGGGGGGGGGTGGGGGGGGGGGGGGGTGGGGGGGGGGGGGGGTGGGGGGGGGGGGGGGTGGGGGGGGGGGGGGGTGGGGGGGGGGGGGGGTGGGGGGGGGGGGGGGTGGGGGGGGGGGGGGGTGGGGGGGGGGGGGGGTGGGGGGGGGGGGGGGTGGGGGGGGGGGGGGGTGGGGGGGGGGGGGGGTGGGGGGGGGGGGGGGTGGGGGGGGGGGGGGGTGGGGGGGGGGGGGGGTGGGGGGGGGGGGGGGTGGGGGGGGGGGGGGGTGGGGGGGGGGGGGGGTGGGGGGGGGGGGGGGTGGGGGGGGGGGGGGGTGGGGGGGGGGGGGGGTGGGGGGGGGGGGGGGTGGGGGGGGGGGGGGGTGGGGGGGGGGGGGGGTGGGGGGGGGGGGGGGTGGGGGGGGGGGGGGGTGGGGGGGGGGGGGGGTGGGGGGGGGGGGGGGTGGGGGGGGGGGGGGGTGGGGGGGGGGGGGGGTGGGGGGGGGGGGGGGTGGGGGGGGGGGGGGGTGGGGGGGGGGGGGGGTGGGGGGGGGGGGGGGTGGGGGGGGGGGGGGGTGGGGGGGGGGGGGGGTGGGGGGGGGGGGGGGTGGGGGGGGGGGGGGGTGGGGGGGGGGGGGGGTGGGGGGGGGGGGGGGTGGGGGGGGGGGGGGGTGGGGGGGGGGGGGGGTGGGGGGGGGGGGGGGTGGGGGGGGGGGGGGGTGGGGGGGGGGGGGGGTGGGGGGGGGGGGGGGTGGGGGGGGGGGGGGGTGGGGGGGGGGGGGGGTGGGGGGGGGGGGGGGTGGGGGGGGGGGGGGGTGGGGGGGGGGGGGGGTGGGGGGGGGGGGGGGTGGGGGGGGGGGGGGGTGGGGGGGGGGGGGGGTGGGGGGGGGGGGGGGTGGGGGGGGGGGGGGGTGGGGGGGGGGGGGGGTGGGGGGGGGGGGGGGTGGGGGGGGGGGGGGGTGGGGGGGGGGGGGGGTGGGGGGGGGGGGGGGTGGGGGGGGGGGGGGGTGGGGGGGGGGGGGGGTGGGGGGGGGGGGGGGTGGGGGGGGGGGGGGGTGGGGGGGGGGGGGGGTGGGGGGGGGGGGGGGTGGGGGGGGGGGGGGGTGGGGGGGGGGGGGGGTGGGGGGGGGGGGGGGTGGGGGGGGGGGGGGGTGGGGGGGGGGGGGGGTGGGGGGGGGGGGGGGTGGGGGGGGGGGGGGGTGGGGGGGGGGGGGGGTGGGGGGGGGGGGGGGTGGGGGGGGGGGGGGGTGGGGGGGGGGGGGGGTGGGGGGGGGGGGGGGTGGGGGGGGGGGGGGGTGGGGGGGGGGGGGGGTGGGGGGGGGGGGGGGTGGGGGGGGGGGGGGGTGGGGGGGGGGGGGGGTGGGGGGGGGGGGGGGTGGGGGGGGGGGGGGGTGGGGGGGGGGGGGGGTGGGGGGGGGGGGGGGTGGGGGGGGGGGGGGGTGGGGGGGGGGGGGGGTGGGGGGGGGGGGGGGTGGGGGGGGGGGGGGGTGGGGGGGGGGGGGGGTGGGGGGGGGGGGGGGTGGGGGGGGGGGGGGGTGGGGGGGGGGGGGGGTGGGGGGGGGGGGGGGTGGGGGGGGGGGGGGGTGGGGGGGGGGGGGGGTGGGGGGGGGGGGGGGTGGGGGGGGGGGGGGGTGGGGGGGGGGGGGGGTGGGGGGGGGGGGGGGTGGGGGGGGGGGGGGGTGGGGGGGGGGGGGGGTGGGGGGGGGGGGGGGTGGGGGGGGGGGGGGGTGGGGGGGGGGGGGGGTGGGGGGGGGGGGGGGTGGGGGGGGGGGGGGGTGGGGGGGGGGGGGGGTGGGGGGGGGGGGGGGTGGGGGGGGGGGGGGGTGGGGGGGGGGGGGGGTGGGGGGGGGGGGGGGTGGGGGGGGGGGGGGGTGGGGGGGGGGGGGGGTGGGGGGGGGGGGGGGTGGGGGGGGGGGGGGGTGGGGGGGGGGGGGGGTGGGGGGGGGGGGGGGTGGGGGGGGGGGGGGGTGGGGGGGGGGGGGGGTGGGGGGGGGGGGGGGTGGGGGGGGGGGGGGGTGGGGGGGGGGGGGGGTGGGGGGGGGGGGGGGTGGGGGGGGGGGGGGGTGGGGGGGGGGGGGGGTGGGGGGGGGGGGGGGTGGGGGGGGGGGGGGGTGGGGGGGGGGGGGGGTGGGGGGGGGGGGGGGTGGGGGGGGGGGGGGGTGGGGGGGGGGGGGGGTGGGGGGGGGGGGGGGTGGGGGGGGGGGGGGGTGGGGGGGGGGGGGGGTGGGGGGGGGGGGGGGTGGGGGGGGGGGGGGGTGGGGGGGGGGGGGGGTGGGGGGGGGGGGGGGTGGGGGGGGGGGGGGGTGGGGGGGGGGGGGGGTGGGGGGGGGGGGGGGTGGGGGGGGGGGGGGGTGGGGGGGGGGGGGGGTGGGGGGGGGGGGGGGTGGGGGGGGGGGGGGGTGGGGGGGGGGGGGGGTGGGGGGGGGGGGGGGTGGGGGGGGGGGGGGGTGGGGGGGGGGGGGGGTGGGGGGGGGGGGGGGTGGGGGGGGGGGGGGGTGGGGGGGGGGGGGGGTGGGGGGGGGGGGGGGTGGGGGGGGGGGGGGGTGGGGGGGGGGGGGGGTGGGGGGGGGGGGGGGTGGGGGGGGGGGGGGGTGGGGGGGGGGGGGGGTGGGGGGGGGGGGGGGTGGGGGGGGGGGGGGGTGGGGGGGGGGGGGGGTGGGGGGGGGGGGGGGTGGGGGGGGGGGGGGGTGGGGGGGGGGGGGGGTGGGGGGGGGGGGGGGTGGGGGGGGGGGGGGGTGGGGGGGGGGGGGGGTGGGGGGGGGGGGGGGTGGGGGGGGGGGGGGGTGGGGGGGGGGGGGGGTGGGGGGGGGGGGGGGTGGGGGGGGGGGGGGGTGGGGGGGGGGGGGGGTGGGGGGGGGGGGGGGTGGGGGGGGGGGGGGGTGGGGGGGGGGGGGGGTGGGGGGGGGGGGGGGTGGGGGGGGGGGGGGGTGGGGGGGGGGGGGGGTGGGGGGGGGGGGGGGTGGGGGGGGGGGGGGGTGGGGGGGGGGGGGGGTGGGGGGGGGGGGGGGTGGGGGGGGGGGGGGGTGGGGGGGGGGGGGGGTGGGGGGGGGGGGGGGTGGGGGGGGGGGGGGGTGGGGGGGGGGGGGGGTGGGGGGGGGGGGGGGTGGGGGGGGGGGGGGGTGGGGGGGGGGGGGGGTGGGGGGGGGGGGGGGTGGGGGGGGGGGGGGGTGGGGGGGGGGGGGGGTGGGGGGGGGGGGGGGTGGGGGGGGGGGGGGGTGGGGGGGGGGGGGGGTGGGGGGGGGGGGGGGTGGGGGGGGGGGGGGGTGGGGGGGGGGGGGGGTGGGGGGGGGGGGGGGTGGGGGGGGGGGGGGGTGGGGGGGGGGGGGGGTGGGGGGGGGGGGGGGTGGGGGGGGGGGGGGGTGGGGGGGGGGGGGGGTGGGGGGGGGGGGGGGTGGGGGGGGGGGGGGGTGGGGGGGGGGGGGGGTGGGGGGGGGGGGGGGTGGGGGGGGGGGGGGGTGGGGGGGGGGGGGGGTGGGGGGGGGGGGGGGTGGGGGGGGGGGGGGGTGGGGGGGGGGGGGGGTGGGGGGGGGGGGGGGTGGGGGGGGGGGGGGGTGGGGGGGGGGGGGGGTGGGGGGGGGGGGGGGTGGGGGGGGGGGGGGGTGGGGGGGGGGGGGGGTGGGGGGGGGGGGGGGTGGGGGGGGGGGGGGGTGGGGGGGGGGGGGGGTGGGGGGGGGGGGGGGTGGGGGGGGGGGGGGGTGGGGGGGGGGGGGGGTGGGGGGGGGGGGGGGTGGGGGGGGGGGGGGGTGGGGGGGGGGGGGGGTGGGGGGGGGGGGGGGTGGGGGGGGGGGGGGGTGGGGGGGGGGGGGGGTGGGGGGGGGGGGGGGTGGGGGGGGGGGGGGGTGGGGGGGGGGGGGGGTGGGGGGGGGGGGGGGTGGGGGGGGGGGGGGGTGGGGGGGGGGGGGGGTGGGGGGGGGGGGGGGTGGGGGGGGGGGGGGGTGGGGGGGGGGGGGGGTGGGGGGGGGGGGGGGTGGGGGGGGGGGGGGGTGGGGGGGGGGGGGGGTGGGGGGGGGGGGGGGTGGGGGGGGGGGGGGGTGGGGGGGGGGGGGGGTGGGGGGGGGGGGGGGTGGGGGGGGGGGGGGGTGGGGGGGGGGGGGGGTGGGGGGGGGGGGGGGTGGGGGGGGGGGGGGGTGGGGGGGGGGGGGGGTGGGGGGGGGGGGGGGTGGGGGGGGGGGGGGGTGGGGGGGGGGGGGGGTGGGGGGGGGGGGGGGTGGGGGGGGGGGGGGGTGGGGGGGGGGGGGGGTGGGGGGGGGGGGGGGTGGGGGGGGGGGGGGGTGGGGGGGGGGGGGGGTGGGGGGGGGGGGGGGTGGGGGGGGGGGGGGGTGGGGGGGGGGGGGGGTGGGGGGGGGGGGGGGTGGGGGGGGGGGGGGGTGGGGGGGGGGGGGGGTGGGGGGGGGGGGGGGTGGGGGGGGGGGGGGGTGGGGGGGGGGGGGGGTGGGGGGGGGGGGGGGTGGGGGGGGGGGGGGGTGGGGGGGGGGGGGGGTGGGGGGGGGGGGGGGTGGGGGGGGGGGGGGGTGGGGGGGGGGGGGGGTGGGGGGGGGGGGGGGTGGGGGGGGGGGGGGGTGGGGGGGGGGGGGGGTGGGGGGGGGGGGGGGTGGGGGGGGGGGGGGGTGGGGGGGGGGGGGGGTGGGGGGGGGGGGGGGTGGGGGGGGGGGGGGGTGGGGGGGGGGGGGGGTGGGGGGGGGGGGGGGTGGGGGGGGGGGGGGGTGGGGGGGGGGGGGGGTGGGGGGGGGGGGGGGTGGGGGGGGGGGGGGGTGGGGGGGGGGGGGGGTGGGGGGGGGGGGGGGTGGGGGGGGGGGGGGGTGGGGGGGGGGGGGGGTGGGGGGGGGGGGGGGTGGGGGGGGGGGGGGGTGGGGGGGGGGGGGGGTGGGGGGGGGGGGGGGTGGGGGGGGGGGGGGGTGGGGGGGGGGGGGGGTGGGGGGGGGGGGGGGTGGGGGGGGGGGGGGGTGGGGGGGGGGGGGGGTGGGGGGGGGGGGGGGTGGGGGGGGGGGGGGGTGGGGGGGGGGGGGGGTGGGGGGGGGGGGGGGTGGGGGGGGGGGGGGGTGGGGGGGGGGGGGGGTGGGGGGGGGGGGGGGTGGGGGGGGGGGGGGGTGGGGGGGGGGGGGGGTGGGGGGGGGGGGGGGTGGGGGGGGGGGGGGGTGGGGGGGGGGGGGGGTGGGGGGGGGGGGGGGTGGGGGGGGGGGGGGGTGGGGGGGGGGGGGGGTGGGGGGGGGGGGGGGTGGGGGGGGGGGGGGGTGGGGGGGGGGGGGGGTGGGGGGGGGGGGGGGTGGGGGGGGGGGGGGGTGGGGGGGGGGGGGGGTGGGGGGGGGGGGGGGTGGGGGGGGGGGGGGGTGGGGGGGGGGGGGGGTGGGGGGGGGGGGGGGTGGGGGGGGGGGGGGGTGGGGGGGGGGGGGGGTGGGGGGGGGGGGGGGTGGGGGGGGGGGGGGGTGGGGGGGGGGGGGGGTGGGGGGGGGGGGGGGTGGGGGGGGGGGGGGGTGGGGGGGGGGGGGGGTGGGGGGGGGGGGGGGTGGGGGGGGGGGGGGGTGGGGGGGGGGGGGGGTGGGGGGGGGGGGGGGTGGGGGGGGGGGGGGGTGGGGGGGGGGGGGGGTGGGGGGGGGGGGGGGTGGGGGGGGGGGGGGGTGGGGGGGGGGGGGGGTGGGGGGGGGGGGGGGTGGGGGGGGGGGGGGGTGGGGGGGGGGGGGGGTGGGGGGGGGGGGGGGTGGGGGGGGGGGGGGGTGGGGGGGGGGGGGGGTGGGGGGGGGGGGGGGTGGGGGGGGGGGGGGGTGGGGGGGGGGGGGGGTGGGGGGGGGGGGGGGTGGGGGGGGGGGGGGGTGGGGGGGGGGGGGGGTGGGGGGGGGGGGGGGTGGGGGGGGGGGGGGGTGGGGGGGGGGGGGGGTGGGGGGGGGGGGGGGTGGGGGGGGGGGGGGGTGGGGGGGGGGGGGGGTGGGGGGGGGGGGGGGTGGGGGGGGGGGGGGGTGGGGGGGGGGGGGGGTGGGGGGGGGGGGGGGTGGGGGGGGGGGGGGGTGGGGGGGGGGGGGGGTGGGGGGGGGGGGGGGTGGGGGGGGGGGGGGGTGGGGGGGGGGGGGGGTGGGGGGGGGGGGGGGTGGGGGGGGGGGGGGGTGGGGGGGGGGGGGGGTGGGGGGGGGGGGGGGTGGGGGGGGGGGGGGGTGGGGGGGGGGGGGGGTGGGGGGGGGGGGGGGTGGGGGGGGGGGGGGGTGGGGGGGGGGGGGGGTGGGGGGGGGGGGGGGTGGGGGGGGGGGGGGGTGGGGGGGGGGGGGGGTGGGGGGGGGGGGGGGTGGGGGGGGGGGGGGGTGGGGGGGGGGGGGGGTGGGGGGGGGGGGGGGTGGGGGGGGGGGGGGGTGGGGGGGGGGGGGGGTGGGGGGGGGGGGGGGTGGGGGGGGGGGGGGGTGGGGGGGGGGGGGGGTGGGGGGGGGGGGGGGTGGGGGGGGGGGGGGGTGGGGGGGGGGGGGGGTGGGGGGGGGGGGGGGTGGGGGGGGGGGGGGGTGGGGGGGGGGGGGGGTGGGGGGGGGGGGGGGTGGGGGGGGGGGGGGGTGGGGGGGGGGGGGGGTGGGGGGGGGGGGGGGTGGGGGGGGGGGGGGGTGGGGGGGGGGGGGGGTGGGGGGGGGGGGGGGTGGGGGGGGGGGGGGGTGGGGGGGGGGGGGGGTGGGGGGGGGGGGGGGTGGGGGGGGGGGGGGGTGGGGGGGGGGGGGGGTGGGGGGGGGGGGGGGTGGGGGGGGGGGGGGGTGGGGGGGGGGGGGGGTGGGGGGGGGGGGGGGTGGGGGGGGGGGGGGGTGGGGGGGGGGGGGGGTGGGGGGGGGGGGGGGTGGGGGGGGGGGGGGGTGGGGGGGGGGGGGGGTGGGGGGGGGGGGGGGTGGGGGGGGGGGGGGGTGGGGGGGGGGGGGGGTGGGGGGGGGGGGGGGTGGGGGGGGGGGGGGGTGGGGGGGGGGGGGGGTGGGGGGGGGGGGGGGTGGGGGGGGGGGGGGGTGGGGGGGGGGGGGGGTGGGGGGGGGGGGGGGTGGGGGGGGGGGGGGGTGGGGGGGGGGGGGGGTGGGGGGGGGGGGGGGTGGGGGGGGGGGGGGGTGGGGGGGGGGGGGGGTGGGGGGGGGGGGGGGTGGGGGGGGGGGGGGGTGGGGGGGGGGGGGGGTGGGGGGGGGGGGGGGTGGGGGGGGGGGGGGGTGGGGGGGGGGGGGGGTGGGGGGGGGGGGGGGTGGGGGGGGGGGGGGGTGGGGGGGGGGGGGGGTGGGGGGGGGGGGGGGTGGGGGGGGGGGGGGGTGGGGGGGGGGGGGGGTGGGGGGGGGGGGGGGTGGGGGGGGGGGGGGGTGGGGGGGGGGGGGGGTGGGGGGGGGGGGGGGTGGGGGGGGGGGGGGGTGGGGGGGGGGGGGGGTGGGGGGGGGGGGGGGTGGGGGGGGGGGGGGGTGGGGGGGGGGGGGGGTGGGGGGGGGGGGGGGTGGGGGGGGGGGGGGGTGGGGGGGGGGGGGGGTGGGGGGGGGGGGGGGTGGGGGGGGGGGGGGGTGGGGGGGGGGGGGGGTGGGGGGGGGGGGGGGTGGGGGGGGGGGGGGGTGGGGGGGGGGGGGGGTGGGGGGGGGGGGGGGTGGGGGGGGGGGGGGGTGGGGGGGGGGGGGGGTGGGGGGGGGGGGGGGTGGGGGGGGGGGGGGGTGGGGGGGGGGGGGGGTGGGGGGGGGGGGGGGTGGGGGGGGGGGGGGGTGGGGGGGGGGGGGGGTGGGGGGGGGGGGGGGTGGGGGGGGGGGGGGGTGGGGGGGGGGGGGGGTGGGGGGGGGGGGGGGTGGGGGGGGGGGGGGGTGGGGGGGGGGGGGGGTGGGGGGGGGGGGGGGTGGGGGGGGGGGGGGGTGGGGGGGGGGGGGGGTGGGGGGGGGGGGGGGTGGGGGGGGGGGGGGGTGGGGGGGGGGGGGGGTGGGGGGGGGGGGGGGTGGGGGGGGGGGGGGGTGGGGGGGGGGGGGGGTGGGGGGGGGGGGGGGTGGGGGGGGGGGGGGGTGGGGGGGGGGGGGGGTGGGGGGGGGGGGGGGTGGGGGGGGGGGGGGGTGGGGGGGGGGGGGGGTGGGGGGGGGGGGGGGTGGGGGGGGGGGGGGGTGGGGGGGGGGGGGGGTGGGGGGGGGGGGGGGTGGGGGGGGGGGGGGGTGGGGGGGGGGGGGGGTGGGGGGGGGGGGGGGTGGGGGGGGGGGGGGGTGGGGGGGGGGGGGGGTGGGGGGGGGGGGGGGTGGGGGGGGGGGGGGGTGGGGGGGGGGGGGGGTGGGGGGGGGGGGGGGTGGGGGGGGGGGGGGGTGGGGGGGGGGGGGGGTGGGGGGGGGGGGGGGTGGGGGGGGGGGGGGGTGGGGGGGGGGGGGGGTGGGGGGGGGGGGGGGTGGGGGGGGGGGGGGGTGGGGGGGGGGGGGGGTGGGGGGGGGGGGGGGTGGGGGGGGGGGGGGGTGGGGGGGGGGGGGGGTGGGGGGGGGGGGGGGTGGGGGGGGGGGGGGGTGGGGGGGGGGGGGGGTGGGGGGGGGGGGGGGTGGGGGGGGGGGGGGGTGGGGGGGGGGGGGGGTGGGGGGGGGGGGGGGTGGGGGGGGGGGGGGGTGGGGGGGGGGGGGGGTGGGGGGGGGGGGGGGTGGGGGGGGGGGGGGGTGGGGGGGGGGGGGGGTGGGGGGGGGGGGGGGTGGGGGGGGGGGGGGGTGGGGGGGGGGGGGGGTGGGGGGGGGGGGGGGTGGGGGGGGGGGGGGGTGGGGGGGGGGGGGGGTGGGGGGGGGGGGGGGTGGGGGGGGGGGGGGGTGGGGGGGGGGGGGGGTGGGGGGGGGGGGGGGTGGGGGGGGGGGGGGGTGGGGGGGGGGGGGGGTGGGGGGGGGGGGGGGTGGGGGGGGGGGGGGGTGGGGGGGGGGGGGGGTGGGGGGGGGGGGGGGTGGGGGGGGGGGGGGGTGGGGGGGGGGGGGGGTGGGGGGGGGGGGGGGTGGGGGGGGGGGGGGGTGGGGGGGGGGGGGGGTGGGGGGGGGGGGGGGTGGGGGGGGGGGGGGGTGGGGGGGGGGGGGGGTGGGGGGGGGGGGGGGTGGGGGGGGGGGGGGGTGGGGGGGGGGGGGGGTGGGGGGGGGGGGGGGTGGGGGGGGGGGGGGGTGGGGGGGGGGGGGGGTGGGGGGGGGGGGGGGTGGGGGGGGGGGGGGGTGGGGGGGGGGGGGGGTGGGGGGGGGGGGGGGTGGGGGGGGGGGGGGGTGGGGGGGGGGGGGGGTGGGGGGGGGGGGGGGTGGGGGGGGGGGGGGGTGGGGGGGGGGGGGGGTGGGGGGGGGGGGGGGTGGGGGGGGGGGGGGGTGGGGGGGGGGGGGGGTGGGGGGGGGGGGGGGTGGGGGGGGGGGGGGGTGGGGGGGGGGGGGGGTGGGGGGGGGGGGGGGTGGGGGGGGGGGGGGGTGGGGGGGGGGGGGGGTGGGGGGGGGGGGGGGTGGGGGGGGGGGGGGGTGGGGGGGGGGGGGGGTGGGGGGGGGGGGGGGTGGGGGGGGGGGGGGGTGGGGGGGGGGGGGGGTGGGGGGGGGGGGGGGTGGGGGGGGGGGGGGGTGGGGGGGGGGGGGGGTGGGGGGGGGGGGGGGTGGGGGGGGGGGGGGGTGGGGGGGGGGGGGGGTGGGGGGGGGGGGGGGTGGGGGGGGGGGGGGGTGGGGGGGGGGGGGGGTGGGGGGGGGGGGGGGTGGGGGGGGGGGGGGGTGGGGGGGGGGGGGGGTGGGGGGGGGGGGGGGTGGGGGGGGGGGGGGGTGGGGGGGGGGGGGGGTGGGGGGGGGGGGGGGTGGGGGGGGGGGGGGGTGGGGGGGGGGGGGGGTGGGGGGGGGGGGGGGTGGGGGGGGGGGGGGGTGGGGGGGGGGGGGGGTGGGGGGGGGGGGGGGTGGGGGGGGGGGGGGGTGGGGGGGGGGGGGGGTGGGGGGGGGGGGGGGTGGGGGGGGGGGGGGGTGGGGGGGGGGGGGGGTGGGGGGGGGGGGGGGTGGGGGGGGGGGGGGGTGGGGGGGGGGGGGGGTGGGGGGGGGGGGGGGTGGGGGGGGGGGGGGGTGGGGGGGGGGGGGGGTGGGGGGGGGGGGGGGTGGGGGGGGGGGGGGGTGGGGGGGGGGGGGGGTGGGGGGGGGGGGGGGTGGGGGGGGGGGGGGGTGGGGGGGGGGGGGGGTGGGGGGGGGGGGGGGTGGGGGGGGGGGGGGGTGGGGGGGGGGGGGGGTGGGGGGGGGGGGGGGTGGGGGGGGGGGGGGGTGGGGGGGGGGGGGGGTGGGGGGGGGGGGGGGTGGGGGGGGGGGGGGGTGGGGGGGGGGGGGGGTGGGGGGGGGGGGGGGTGGGGGGGGGGGGGGGTGGGGGGGGGGGGGGGTGGGGGGGGGGGGGGGTGGGGGGGGGGGGGGGTGGGGGGGGGGGGGGGTGGGGGGGGGGGGGGGTGGGGGGGGGGGGGGGTGGGGGGGGGGGGGGGTGGGGGGGGGGGGGGGTGGGGGGGGGGGGGGGTGGGGGGGGGGGGGGGTGGGGGGGGGGGGGGGTGGGGGGGGGGGGGGGTGGGGGGGGGGGGGGGTGGGGGGGGGGGGGGGTGGGGGGGGGGGGGGGTGGGGGGGGGGGGGGGTGGGGGGGGGGGGGGGTGGGGGGGGGGGGGGGTGGGGGGGGGGGGGGGTGGGGGGGGGGGGGGGTGGGGGGGGGGGGGGGTGGGGGGGGGGGGGGGTGGGGGGGGGGGGGGGTGGGGGGGGGGGGGGGTGGGGGGGGGGGGGGGTGGGGGGGGGGGGGGGTGGGGGGGGGGGGGGGTGGGGGGGGGGGGGGGTGGGGGGGGGGGGGGGTGGGGGGGGGGGGGGGTGGGGGGGGGGGGGGGTGGGGGGGGGGGGGGGTGGGGGGGGGGGGGGGTGGGGGGGGGGGGGGGTGGGGGGGGGGGGGGGTGGGGGGGGGGGGGGGTGGGGGGGGGGGGGGGTGGGGGGGGGGGGGGGTGGGGGGGGGGGGGGGTGGGGGGGGGGGGGGGTGGGGGGGGGGGGGGGTGGGGGGGGGGGGGGGTGGGGGGGGGGGGGGGTGGGGGGGGGGGGGGGTGGGGGGGGGGGGGGGTGGGGGGGGGGGGGGGTGGGGGGGGGGGGGGGTGGGGGGGGGGGGGGGTGGGGGGGGGGGGGGGTGGGGGGGGGGGGGGGTGGGGGGGGGGGGGGGTGGGGGGGGGGGGGGGTGGGGGGGGGGGGGGGTGGGGGGGGGGGGGGGTGGGGGGGGGGGGGGGTGGGGGGGGGGGGGGGTGGGGGGGGGGGGGGGTGGGGGGGGGGGGGGGTGGGGGGGGGGGGGGGTGGGGGGGGGGGGGGGTGGGGGGGGGGGGGGGTGGGGGGGGGGGGGGGTGGGGGGGGGGGGGGGTGGGGGGGGGGGGGGGTGGGGGGGGGGGGGGGTGGGGGGGGGGGGGGGTGGGGGGGGGGGGGGGTGGGGGGGGGGGGGGGTGGGGGGGGGGGGGGGTGGGGGGGGGGGGGGGTGGGGGGGGGGGGGGGTGGGGGGGGGGGGGGGTGGGGGGGGGGGGGGGTGGGGGGGGGGGGGGGTGGGGGGGGGGGGGGGTGGGGGGGGGGGGGGGTGGGGGGGGGGGGGGGTGGGGGGGGGGGGGGGTGGGGGGGGGGGGGGGTGGGGGGGGGGGGGGGTGGGGGGGGGGGGGGGTGGGGGGGGGGGGGGGTGGGGGGGGGGGGGGGTGGGGGGGGGGGGGGGTGGGGGGGGGGGGGGGTGGGGGGGGGGGGGGGTGGGGGGGGGGGGGGGTGGGGGGGGGGGGGGGTGGGGGGGGGGGGGGGTGGGGGGGGGGGGGGGTGGGGGGGGGGGGGGGTGGGGGGGGGGGGGGGTGGGGGGGGGGGGGGGTGGGGGGGGGGGGGGGTGGGGGGGGGGGGGGGTGGGGGGGGGGGGGGGTGGGGGGGGGGGGGGGTGGGGGGGGGGGGGGGTGGGGGGGGGGGGGGGTGGGGGGGGGGGGGGGTGGGGGGGGGGGGGGGTGGGGGGGGGGGGGGGTGGGGGGGGGGGGGGGTGGGGGGGGGGGGGGGTGGGGGGGGGGGGGGGTGGGGGGGGGGGGGGGTGGGGGGGGGGGGGGGTGGGGGGGGGGGGGGGTGGGGGGGGGGGGGGGTGGGGGGGGGGGGGGGTGGGGGGGGGGGGGGGTGGGGGGGGGGGGGGGTGGGGGGGGGGGGGGGTGGGGGGGGGGGGGGGTGGGGGGGGGGGGGGGTGGGGGGGGGGGGGGGTGGGGGGGGGGGGGGGTGGGGGGGGGGGGGGGTGGGGGGGGGGGGGGGTGGGGGGGGGGGGGGGTGGGGGGGGGGGGGGGTGGGGGGGGGGGGGGGTGGGGGGGGGGGGGGGTGGGGGGGGGGGGGGGTGGGGGGGGGGGGGGGTGGGGGGGGGGGGGGGTGGGGGGGGGGGGGGGTGGGGGGGGGGGGGGGTGGGGGGGGGGGGGGGTGGGGGGGGGGGGGGGTGGGGGGGGGGGGGGGTGGGGGGGGGGGGGGGTGGGGGGGGGGGGGGGTGGGGGGGGGGGGGGGTGGGGGGGGGGGGGGGTGGGGGGGGGGGGGGGTGGGGGGGGGGGGGGGTGGGGGGGGGGGGGGGTGGGGGGGGGGGGGGGTGGGGGGGGGGGGGGGTGGGGGGGGGGGGGGGTGGGGGGGGGGGGGGGTGGGGGGGGGGGGGGGTGGGGGGGGGGGGGGGTGGGGGGGGGGGGGGGTGGGGGGGGGGGGGGGTGGGGGGGGGGGGGGGTGGGGGGGGGGGGGGGTGGGGGGGGGGGGGGGTGGGGGGGGGGGGGGGTGGGGGGGGGGGGGGGTGGGGGGGGGGGGGGGTGGGGGGGGGGGGGGGTGGGGGGGGGGGGGGGTGGGGGGGGGGGGGGGTGGGGGGGGGGGGGGGTGGGGGGGGGGGGGGGTGGGGGGGGGGGGGGGTGGGGGGGGGGGGGGGTGGGGGGGGGGGGGGGTGGGGGGGGGGGGGGGTGGGGGGGGGGGGGGGTGGGGGGGGGGGGGGGTGGGGGGGGGGGGGGGTGGGGGGGGGGGGGGGTGGGGGGGGGGGGGGGTGGGGGGGGGGGGGGGTGGGGGGGGGGGGGGGTGGGGGGGGGGGGGGGTGGGGGGGGGGGGGGGTGGGGGGGGGGGGGGGTGGGGGGGGGGGGGGGTGGGGGGGGGGGGGGGTGGGGGGGGGGGGGGGTGGGGGGGGGGGGGGGTGGGGGGGGGGGGGGGTGGGGGGGGGGGGGGGTGGGGGGGGGGGGGGGTGGGGGGGGGGGGGGGTGGGGGGGGGGGGGGGTGGGGGGGGGGGGGGGTGGGGGGGGGGGGGGGTGGGGGGGGGGGGGGGTGGGGGGGGGGGGGGGTGGGGGGGGGGGGGGGTGGGGGGGGGGGGGGGTGGGGGGGGGGGGGGGTGGGGGGGGGGGGGGGTGGGGGGGGGGGGGGGTGGGGGGGGGGGGGGGTGGGGGGGGGGGGGGGTGGGGGGGGGGGGGGGTGGGGGGGGGGGGGGGTGGGGGGGGGGGGGGGTGGGGGGGGGGGGGGGTGGGGGGGGGGGGGGGTGGGGGGGGGGGGGGGTGGGGGGGGGGGGGGGTGGGGGGGGGGGGGGGTGGGGGGGGGGGGGGGTGGGGGGGGGGGGGGGTGGGGGGGGGGGGGGGTGGGGGGGGGGGGGGGTGGGGGGGGGGGGGGGTGGGGGGGGGGGGGGGTGGGGGGGGGGGGGGGTGGGGGGGGGGGGGGGTGGGGGGGGGGGGGGGTGGGGGGGGGGGGGGGTGGGGGGGGGGGGGGGTGGGGGGGGGGGGGGGTGGGGGGGGGGGGGGGTGGGGGGGGGGGGGGGTGGGGGGGGGGGGGGGTGGGGGGGGGGGGGGGTGGGGGGGGGGGGGGGTGGGGGGGGGGGGGGGTGGGGGGGGGGGGGGGTGGGGGGGGGGGGGGGTGGGGGGGGGGGGGGGTGGGGGGGGGGGGGGGTGGGGGGGGGGGGGGGTGGGGGGGGGGGGGGG
>NC_059436.1:46107392-46124892 GCF_021028975.2 Sphaerodactylus townsendi | reverse complement strand
CAGGGAATTGTTTCCTTTTTTCTTTTTGTGTGTTGCACATGTGCAGCTACGCAGGTGCAGTCGATTGTATTGTGGTACGCCTGTGCAGCTACGCATGTGTTGCAAGATTTTCTTTTTTTAAAAAAAGAGAAGTGTCTCCTTGCAAACGCCCGAAAGCAAACCAGATTGTTTCCATGGGCTCCCATCACTGCCTGAATGGATGAAGGGCATGCATGCGAACGGGAAAAAGGAAAACAGGTTCCTTTATAATGACTTCAGCCTGCTGTATATATGCTGTGCAGAATCCACTAGAGCAGTGATGGCGAACCTTTTTGAGACCGAGTGCCCAAATTGCAACCCAAACCCCACTTATGTATTGCAGAGTGCCAACCCGGCAATTAAACCTGAATGCTGAGGTTTTAGTTTAGAAAAAAATGGTTGACTCTCTCTTCCTCTGTCCCACCCGCTTGAGCAGGGGCCAGCCTGCTCTAGCCTCCAGCAAGTCCCACGCGCACCACTCTGTGCCTCTCTAGCATCTCTGCCCCCTTTGTGCTCCCCCCGGGCAGTAGCTACCCGGAGCACAGGCACCAGGCCCGCCAGCCGAGTCCTCCCTGCTCACCATGGTGCACACACATCGTGCTCAGTGGCCCAGGCCAGCCTAGATGGATGTGCGTGCGTGCGTGTGTGTGTGTGTGTGTGGGGGGTGATTTTCCACCCCCACATGATGAACTCTCTGTGTGCGTCCCCACAGAAAGGGCTCTGAGTGCCACCTTTGGCACCCGTGCCATAGGTTCGCCATCACTGCACTAGAGCTTACTTCCTCAAGATGCATGAAGAATACACTTTGTTGGGCTCCAAGTTGTTATTGAACTCCTGCTTTACCCTTCTGGTGAGGCCCAACATCACCACTTCCACCACCTGCAAAGAGAGGTGGTGGAAGAGGTGAGGCTGCAGATGAAGCAATTGATGAGCGCTCCTAAACCCAGAAGGCCTCAGCAGCTGCCTGGTCATGCCTACTCCTGACACTGGACCCCAAGCCCAAGAACAGAAATCTGAGAAACCACACAGAGATGGGCAACTTCTCCCAGCAGAGAAGATTGTGAGAGCACTGCTGGATCCAAGCCTTTGTCCCTCAACCATCCTTTGTCACACAGTGGTCAACAAATTGTCCTGGAAGAGCAAGTAACAGGATAGAGGACAAGGCCATCCCATGATTTTGCCTCGTAGCCTTAATATTCTCTGTGTTGCTGCCTTTGACTATGGAAGTTCTCTTTAATCAGTGTGGCCAGTAGCCCTTGATGGCGAATAGCCCTTGGTAAATCAGTCTTACCCCCTCTTAAGGCCAATCCTGGTGACCATCACTGAGTCCGAACAATTGTGGCCATCACTTTATCCAGTGGTGGGATCCAAAAAATTTAGTAACAGGTTTCCATAGTGGTGGGATTCAAACAGTGGCGTAGCGCCAATGGGGCTGGGCGGGGCACGACGGGGGCATTCTGGGGGCGGGGCATTCTGGGCGGGGCTGTGGCAAGGACGCAGCCGCTGCGCCGGTCGTTGGGCAGGAAACGAATGCAGGCAGGCACAGGCTGCCGCGCACGCCGGTGCACCTCCTGCTAGACTGCTTCAAGTTCTGCCCGCTACTGCTGAGAGGAGGGGCATAACTAAGGCAAAAATCACGTGGCAAAATCACCAATTAGTAACCCCCTCTCGGCACACACAAATAATTAGTAACCTACTCTCGGGAACCTGTGAGAACCTGCTGGATCTCACCTCTGACTCTATCCAAATGCGGAGTGTATAGATTCAGCACACAAGAAGAGTCCCAACGGAAACACTGGTCTGAGTGCTGTTTGACGTTCCAGTCGGTTGCTTAAGATAACAAATAAGGTCAGGGAATGCGGCTACCTGCTTTGAGCCCGGGGATAAGCCAGGCAGGGTAGCAAGGTAGCAATTATCCATGTCCTTCTGGTTCAGTGGAGCCACAAGTACTATCGCAGGTGCGAGAAAAGAGTGTTGATATGGAAGAGAGGGAAGGACGTCAGGGTAAGGCCACCTCGCCGATGATGCCGTGTGCCCCGCTGAATCAGAACCTTAGAATCAGCACAGTGGAGGGCTTGCAAAATGACCCTGTTTTCCTTCTGTCTGATAGAAATACAATCTTCAGTCTGGGCTGGGCTGCACAGTGCAGTCTTGGAGCAGTCGGGTCAACTTCACCTTTGTTTCTTTATCTCTTATTTTATGTGTTGGTGCCCTGCCTGATTCCAAAGTTCTAGAGTGTTTATGCAGATCACATCAGAGGAAGGTCCGGTGAAACTTCCATAGTCTGAGGCAGTGTTCCTCAGAGCATCAGTTGATGGGTATCCGCTTTCTGGGCTTTGCTTATTGGCTTCCTGGGGGCATCTGGTTGAACATGGTGTGAAAAAGTGGAGCAGATGTCATGCTAACAAAATTATGCCAAGGTATCCTCAAAACCAAAGAACAAGCCACTGAAATCCTGCAAAGCCCAGGAACACCATTTTAGTGTCAAGAAAAAAGAGATAGTCGGAGAACTGGGTACTTCTATGAACTCACGTCCTAAACCAGTGGTGGCGAACCTATGGCACGGGTGCCAGAGGTGGCACTCAGAGCCCTCTCTGTGGGCATGCGTGCACAGAGTTCGTCATGTGATAACAGTGTAATTATTTCAGGGAGATTATTAGCATTAAACCTAAGACCTAGTTTTGGGGAAGCAGTGTAGGTAACCCTGTTAAGCACTGTTAAACCCTACTGATTTTCATGGGAAGAACGAAAGCGTGATCCTTTACCTGGGAGTAAGCTTGGTTACTGGCAATGGGGCTTGCTTCTGAGTAAACCCTCCTAGAGTCGTGATTCACCCGTTCAAAGCGTTGCACAGTTGCTTCAAAGCAATGCCACGGACTACCACTAAGCTTACTTCCGAGTAAGGCATGCCTTGGAGCCAACCATTTTTTCTATACTAAAACCTCAGTATTCAGGTTAAATTGCCGTGTTGGCACTTTGCGATAAATAAGTGGGTTTTGGGTTGCAATTTGGGCACTCCGTCTCGAAAAAGTTCGCCATCACTGTCCTAAACTGATAGACCACCTCATGCAAGAGAGAGGGGGTTTGCATTAAGTATACTGCTAGGTCTGTGTATCTTTCTCCCCCATGCTTTGTAAGGTTCATTCCGCACATGCAGAATAATGCATTTTCAAACTGCTTTCAGTGCTCTTTGAAGCTGTGGGGAATAGCAAAATCCACTTGCAAACAGTTGTGAAAGTGGTTTCAAAACGCATTATTTTGCGTGTGCGGAAGGGGCCTAAGTGAATTGCAGATTTCGCTACAGACAGCCTTTAGGTACCTGAGAACCTCAGTTCTTTTCTTTTTTTAAAGCCGGGCTAAATTGAGCCAATTTGCATCATTCGTACATAGTGCAGAATATGGGGGTTCTTGGCGTGGAATTTGAATTGCTGATGCAGCATTTTGCATGTTTTCCAGGGATCCTGGCTCACTCAGGGCTTAGTTCCCTTTTTTTTATTTTAAAAAAGAAACAGCAGATTCAGTTTGTGCTCTCACAGCCAACGTGGTTTCGAGAGTTTCTGCTTGCATTTCTTCTTGAAAGTTGCGAAAGTGAGCGACCGAGGGGAAGAGACCTGTCCCCCGAGACTTTGCCTCCTCCCTGCCAAGTGATCGGGTGTCGTTACACAGAACAGTGATGACATTTCTTGCCATCGGCCTCTTGCTATAGAAGTGACGCTGCACAAACGAGTGCAGTGCAGCAGAAAGGAAATCAGAGCGGGGTCTGTCGCTAGGCCAACAGCTGACGTCCAAAGGGCAGGGTGGAGCACATTATGCTTCCTTGATGCCTGAGAAATCTCCATGTGCTGCTCCCTGCTTGTGCAAGTTGATTGTCATAGTGGATTGGGAAACAAAGGGTCTTATTTGGCATCACGTAGCAACATTCTGACCAGGTGTTCTGCAGAAAGGCTTAGCCTGGCTCCTGGACGTTGAAAAGCCAGGCAAACAGCTGTGAGGAAGAGTGTTCTGTCGAGGTGCCACCACAGACAAGACCCGCTCATCCCTGATGGCAGGGATATTCCATGCAGGGGCTCCATATGTATCTTCTCTGTCTGGTTCATGGGAGAGGAGGCCGTCTTCTATGTATTCTGGTCCCCAGATGTTCAAGGCGTTTATGGCTGTAGCCTCCACTTGGAATTGTGCCCAGAAGTTAATGTGGCAGCATTATACATACAGCATGTCACAAAAGAAGACCTGGAGATGCTTTTGTATATTAATGTTGCAATGTCCAAATAAAGAACTCTTGTATTGGTGATTTTTCCCTCATGTGCCCTGTGGCAGAAAGCAGAAGTTACGAAAGAAATTGTTCTGTCCATTTATAGAGCTTTATTTCCAATGCGAACACAAAGTGGCTTATGTTGCTTTCCTCTCTTCCATTTTATCCTCACAACATCCCTGCGAGGAAGGTTAGGACTAGAGTATGCGACTGGTCTAATGCTGCCCAAAAAGATCCCATGGCGGAGTGGAGTTTTGAACCTGGGTCTTCCAGATCTTAGTCTGGGTCAGGGCAACACAGATAGCCTCCACATTTTAACCTTGCATTAGACCTGCATGCTAAGTTAGGTTTGAGAGAAGTTGCTTACCAAAGGTGCCATTTTAAGCACAGTCACACCTTACTACCCTGTTTCCCCGAATAGAAGACATCCCCAGAAAATAAGACGTAGTAGAGGTTTTGCTGAAGTGCGAAATATAAGGCATCCCCTGAAAGTAAGACGTAGCAAAGTTTTTGTTTGGAAGCATGCCCGACGAACAGAACACAGAAAAATAAGACATCCCCTGAAAATAAGACATAGCGCATCTTTGGGAGCAAAAATTAATATAAGACACTGAGCAGCAGTGGCATAGGAGGTTAAGCAGTGGCATAAGAGCTCGTGTATCTAATCTGGAGGAACCGGGTTTGATTCCCAGCTCTACTGCCTGAGCTGTGGAGGCTTATCTGGGGAATTCAGATTAACCTGTACACTCCCACACATGCCAGCTGGGTGACTCAGCCTCATCTACGTCACAGGGTGTTTGTTGTGAGGGGGGAAGGGCAAGGAGATTGTAAGCCCCTTTGAGTTTCCTGCAGGAGAGAAAGGGGGGATATAAATCCAAACTCTTTTCTCCTCCTCCTCCTCCTCCTCCTCCTCCTCCTCCTCCTCCTCCTCCTCCTCCTCCTCCTCCTCCTCCTCCTCGGGGAAACACGGTAAGACCATTGAAAGCTATAGGGTGTAACTTGGACCGATTCTTCACAGGCAAGACAGGTTCATGTAACCCATTTCAATTGCCTGCGTCGCCATTTGCACGGCCGGTGCGATCCCAGTGGCAGGAGACAGCACAGTTCACACAGGAAATTCAATGTTTTTGTGCAAACTACGCAGCTGGGAATCCATGCCACCCTGACTCCCCCCAGCCACTTACTGGCACAACGTGGGTGCCGCCTATTAGAGAATCCACTCCAATGGCAGCCGCCTGGGGAATCCACCATAATAGTGGACAGACTGGGGTGGGAATTAAATGCTTACTGCTTGCTGCAGTTTGCACAGGCAAGCAGGAAGCATTTTGAAATTCAGGCTAAAGAAAAAAGTTGCTAATTTAGTGATTTTCATTTAAACCGGGCTCAGGCAAATTGAACGGGTCAGAAGCAGGGGCGGAGCGAGGGGGAGCTGCGCCCAGGGCATGAGCGCTCCCTGTGCCCCTGCCGTGGTGCCCCCACCGCAGAATGCCCCCCCGCTCTGTTGGCACTATGCCATTGGTCAGAAGTGTTGGGGGCGAGTTCTGATTGGAACTTCCCTGCCAAAATGCTTCCAAAAAGGTCCCGGACCTGTTATTTTTGGCCTGTTCAGAACCGCCCTCTGTTTAGAGTGCCACTATCAGTGGACTTTGCAACACAGAGTTGGAATCCACGTCTTCCTGGTCCTAGCTTAACTCCTTAACCTCTTTCCTGTATGGACTCTTGTCTGCAATTGTTTGCTGCATATTCTCATTCAAAGCCGCTGTTTTGGTATCCTGCCCGATGCTATTGACTGGGGATCTTTCCTCTAATAGTTTTGCTCAACACAGTCTCTTATCACGTTCGATTGTAAGTACCAACTCCTTATCTTGTTTCAGCCTTGACTTGGCCGGATCCTCTGTGTTCAGCTTAACCGCTCTGGAGCTCATTTCATCTGCTGGAAGAAGGACGGCGCTTTAAAGCCCACAGTTAATTTCTTTCAAAAGAGATTTGGCTTTATCGCTTTCCAGCCTTTCCTTTTGAAGCACGCATCTTGGGAGCGGGAACGGCAGCCCGGAGGTTTGCCAAATTCCATGCCTGATTGGCGGCAACCATTCTGCGCACGCAATGTCGGAGAAGGCGACAGACTTTCTGGTACACGTTTGATACCCAGCCCAAACCAGTATTCATGGCTGTCTGTCTGTCTGCCACAAGTGTCCTTGGATGCATTTCAGCTGCTGGGCAAATCCCTGATTGGCAGACTGATGGGAGGTGGTTTGCCAGCACACATCCATTGTGGGTGGCTCAGATAATCCTCTTAAGAGGCACGACGCTCTCGCTTCGTGCCTTCAGGCTGGTTGAGTCCTTCAGACGTTTGTCCTTGTGTAAAAGGTTAGCACCTGGCTCCGAGTCCGCCTCCCACACAGGTGCCCGGAGATTTCACAAGAGCAAACAATGCAGGGAGTTTCCTGACCCTGTTCCTTGAGGAAAACCTAGGACTCATTTTGCAGGGTGTCAGGGAAAGGTAGTTAGGTAGTAGTGTACTCATTCAGATCTACCTGTTACATTTTTATTATACCCTGCTGGCTCTTATTAACAGCTCCATGCAGATATGTGGGGTCTCCCCAGGCTAACAGAGGAGACTTTGTCATAGTATAAAATATTGGCAGCTAAAGAAGAAGAGTTGGATTTATATCCCCCCTTTCTCTCCTTACAGGACACTCAAAGGGGCTGACAATCTCCTTTCCCCCTTCCTCCCCACAACAAACACCCTGTGAGGTAGGTGGGGCTGAGAGAGCTCAGAAGAACTGTGACTAGCCCAAGGTCACCCAGCTGGCGTGTGTTGGGTGGAGTGCACAGGCTAATTTGAATTCCCCAGATAAGCCTCCACAGCTCAAGCGGCAGAGCGGGGAATCAAACCCAGTTCTTCCAGATTGGAGTACACCTGCTCTTAACCACTACGCCGCTGCTGTTCCTAAAGATGCTAGTTTCCCCATCCCGCTCAAACACTCTAGGCTCCCACTACCACTTTGTGGAGCAAAAAATTGGAGAAACCCAGCAAGGTTGTGATGTCACTTCTGATTTCCTACCAGGAAGTGACATTGCAATGTCACGTGACACTGGGAATTTCCCAAACCTCTGTGTTAAAAAATAATAATAAGAGTTTGTAGAGTCTGTGTCAATAGTGATCCCCAGGGGGTTGCCAGCAAAGACAGCTCTATTCCAAGACAAGCCTCTGCCTATTTTGAATCAGCAGTGGCGTAGTGGTTAAGAGCAGGTGTACTCTAATCTGGAGGAACCGGGTTTGATTCCCTGTTCTGCCGCTTGAGCTGTGGAGGCCTATCTGGCGAATTCAGATTAGCCTGTGCACTCATGCCAGCTGGGTGACCTTGGGCTAGTCACAGTTCTTCTGAGCTCTCTCAGCCCCACCCACCTCACAGGGTGTTTGTTTTGAGGGAGGAAGGGAAAGGAGTTTGTCAGCCCTATTGAGTTTCCTTACAGGAGAGAAAGGAAGCATATAAATCCAACTCTTCTTCTTCTTCTGGAAGGTAACTGTTAAGAGGGAGTATAGCAACTGCTACTCATGCAAACTGTCTGTGCTCTAAATACTGAGTCACTTTAAGGAAAAAAATGAAAATTTTTTTTTAATTAAATACTTACACTGCAAGCAGATTATATTGGACAGCTGCTTCGGAGACTTTGTGGAAATCTGCTTGCTTTGCATAAGCATTCTTAATATGTGTGCTTTCTGCTGAATTCGCAATGTCAGCGGAATATTATATTTAAATATTTTTTGACTTTTGCAAAAAAAAGGGATGGCAGAAGCAGATAAATGGCGATGGAATTAGCATATCGGAAAATAGGAAGGATACGCTTTTTTTCACCGCCAAACAGCTGTCAGTGGATCCCCTGCACTTTGAATTTGAGGGTTCCAGGGCAGAGGCTGTGGTTTCCAGGGACACTTTTGCTCCGGTGCATTCGCTTTGCAAACAAATTAGCCACTCGCCTTGGGCATATATAGGAGGTCTCTGTGTCTGTGACCCTCCTGTGCCTGCTCAGTTGGGTATAACCACTATGAAGAAGAAGAAGAGTTTGGATTTATACCCCACCTTTCTCTCCTATAAGGAGACTCAAGGTGGCTGACAAACTCCTTTCCCTACCTCTCCCCACAACAGACACCTTGTGAGGGAGGTGGGGCTGAGGGAGGCCTGAGAGAATTGTGACTAGCCCAAGGTCACCCAGCAGAAATGTAGGAGTGCGGAAACACATCTAGTTCACCAGAGAAGTCTCTGCCACTCAGGTGGAGGAGTGGGGAATCAAACCCGGTTCTCCAGATTAGATTCCGCCTGCTCTTAACCACACCACGCTGGCTCTCAAATGAATTGCCTATTGAGTTAGCAGGTTTATGATTGCTCCTCAGCCCTAACATTCTCAATCGTAGTGCCACATGAAAGCAGTAAAGTTGGTCAAAAGCAGAATGAAGTGAAACAAGCAAATGGTGGTGGTGGAACATGCCATCAAGTTGCAGGTGGTTTACGGTGACCTTGAAGGTTTTCAAGGCAAGAGATATTCAGAAGTGCTTCACAATTGCCTGCCTCTGCATAGGGACATGGGCTTCCTTTGTGGTTTCCCATCCAAGTACTGACTATGGCCAACTTTGTGTTGCTTCTGAGATCTGATGAGATCAGGCTATCCTGGGCCAACTCAAATACCACAGCCCAGTGACTACAACTAGATCACATTAACCTCTGAAAGTCCCTGTAAATAGGGGGCTTTCCCCACTGACAGAGTTGAATTGGTTTCTACCTAGGTTCGCCTCAGTGAATCCCCACTGCCACCGAGCTCAACATTGTTTTGTCTCAGCCCCCCCCCCCCTCAGAACTGCGACATCCTTGTCACAGTTATGAACTACACTTTTCTGCCGGAACAAGGTCGATACCACTTCAAAGCTTCGAAGTGGGGAATCATCGAAACGACACCTCATCCGTTCAACCAATCACGAGCAGCCTTTGTGGCATGCGCAGAACGAGAGCATCGTGGCGGGCAGAAAGCGCATGTAACTGTAAGCTGTAAACTGTAAAACTGTCAAAAAAAAAAAAATAACGCCTCCCGCTTTCCGGCCAGTAACACAAGTTTCAATCACGACATCGAGGATGCGAAACAGACACCAAGATGATCCCGCTCTTAATTTCTAGCTTGAAGTTCCAGGGGGCCAACTCAGTTGCTGTGGGGACAGCCTGGAATCGCCCTCCACTGAAGGGAACCGAGTCGACCTTAGCTCCCTTCTGTAGTGGGGAAAGCCCCTTTGTAGACCTTAAGGGTCATTGCACATCACGGCTTGCTCTTTAACTTGGGTGTCATTACCAAGAATTCCCATTCAGCAGGGGCCACTAATCTGAAAGTTCATGGGCTGTAATAGACCAAACAGCTGGGTTCAGACTCCCCTACCAAGATCACTGGTTGACTGTTAAGCACCTTTTCTCCTTCAACCTACCTTGAAGGGTTGTTAGAAAATAGAAGAGAAAGAGAGAACTGTGTAAGTCTCTGTATGAACTCCTTGGATCAAGACCAGGATACAAACGTAATGGGTAATAACAGATAAGAGATTATTTGTGCTGGATCTCAGAGAGCTAGTCGCTATGTAAAAGGTTTGAAAATAAGCAACTCCAGCCTGACTTTAGTCCAGAAGCAAAGTGGCCACTCCAATTAAACTGGTGTATTTATGTTCCTATGACTAACACCAGTCTGGCTGCCACCGTTCTGCACCAATGGCACATCCCAGGCGTCTTCAAGAGGTGGCCCCGTGCAGAGGGAATTGCAGTAGTCAAGTCGGGAGGTTGCCAAAGGAGGCATTACAAGGACACTCGTGCAAAGGACTGGAATGTTCATTTGGCAGACATCGTAAACATCGAAGAAAAGTTATATTCTGATTGCCTTTTTGAAGCTAGGGAACTTCATGTAATGTGTTTGTGTTGCCAAGATGATTCTTTTACATCTTGAAGGCATCCCTTTGATCAATATTTACAGAGCAACTTGTTCGCTTGTACCAAGACAGGTTGCTGTCTTGTAATGCATAAATGGGGAAAGAGTCGCTTTTGTGAGGCGCTGAATTGTATAAACAGGAGTTGGAGTCGTTGCTGACAATATTGATGATGCTTAGAAGAGTGTTGCCATAACCTGGGTATCAAAGTTGTCCCTGTCCTTTTAAAATCTTTCACAAATCAAATTGCAGTATTATCTATATAGTGATCTCTGTGTGTGTGTGTGTGTGTGTGCGTGTGAAGAAGGGAGGGAGGGAGGGGGGAATCACATGTGTTGAAATGCTATGTCACCCCTGTGTAAATGTTTACGACCTTGCCAAGGCGAACGTGGCATTTGCACTCTGTGTATGCTCAGAGGCTAAACTAGAATTAGAGGTCGGCCAAAAGGGATGGAGAGCAAGCTTCCCCCTCAAGCTTTCAGACTGCAGAAGCAGGCAGGGAGCCAATTCACGTGTTGATGGAGCTAGTTTTAGATATTTCATGATTTTAAAAATCTCATTCGTGCCTTCGGGACTCCCTTTCAATCATGAATTGTCTTATCGGCGGCTTATTTTGAATAGTAAACTCCTTAAGGGCAGGGATCAGCTCATCCCCCCCCCCCCCGAGGGTGTGTTCTGCCAAGTTCCCTACAGATCAGAACAAGAACTCATTTCTTGGAAATGAAAATAAAAGCAACGCAGTTCATAATTAATCCCTGTATAACTAGGCACTGTAATAGCTTCCTTAATGGCAGGTAGTAAAAGTGAAGTCATTCTAGAAGTTACAGCGTGCCTCCTGCAACAGCCGGAGTCCGATTGTCAGGGGTTGTAGCTCGGGCTGAAGACCCTTCCCACCTTGTTCGGAGGTTTCAGAACCTTCTCCAGCTGAACAGCTCCATCGAAGAAATCTGCTCGAATCCTCGGCCAGCCCGAAGGTTTGTCAAACCACTTGCTATTTTGTGTTTATGCTGCCATTCCTCATGGGAGCTTGAGATGAAGGTGTTCGCTTGCCCCATTTTATTCTCACAACAGCCCTGTAAGGTAGGCTAGCCCAACTAAGAATAATTGGATTGCGGTCTCCTAGCCAGCTTTCACAGCACAGTAGGGACTTGCCAGCCTTAACAGAGGAGTTGGACTGGTACATTTGGGAAATCAGCCAGTGCTAGGAACCTACTCTTTGAATGATTGATTTACTTCTCTTAGGCGTGTTTACAGTTAGAGAAATGATAAAACCGAAAAGAAATGTAACACGCCTTTAAAAAAAATAATTTAAAAAAGAAGACAAAATTAAATGCATTACACAAGGAAAATGGAAAAGATCAGTCTGTGCCGCAAAAGACATTGGAAGCTTTCGATGACAAGGTGGAGGGGCCAGGGCACAATTACAAAGTAATTTAACTGTTTGTCTACCAGATATTCAGAGGGCTTGGCTGCCATAATTGAATGTTAACTACTGGGATGTTTGTTCAGATGGGTAAGCACAGTAATAGCCCTTGAAAGAGGAGATCTGAGCTATAGGTGTGATGTAACACATTTGTTTTGGACCAGACCCAAATTCAAGTTAGAGAAGGGATCTAACACTTTAATCTACTACAGCTCAGTGCAACAACAACAGCATCTTTTATTGGCATATACAGCTCAGTAAACATCTAAACACGATCGAGTCATCGGGTCCCTTTACTGAAGAAGAAGAAGAGTTTGGATTTATATCCCCCTTTCTCTCCTGTAGGAGACTCAAAGGGGCTTACAATCTCCTTGCCCTTCCCCCCTCACAACAAACACCCTGTGAGGTAGGTGGGGCTGAGAGAGAACCTCGAGAAGCTGTGACTAGCCCAAGGTCACCCAGCTGGCATGTGTGGGAGTGTACAGGCTAATCTGAATTCCCCAGATAAGCCTCCACAGCTCAGGCGGCAGAGCTGGGAATCAAACCCGGTTCCTCCAGATCAGAGTGCACCTGCTCTTAGCCACTACGCCATTGCTGCTCCCCTGGTCACTGCTGCTCCACTGGTCATATAGACTATAGTGGCTCCTCTTTCCCACAACCTTGGGACATTTTACCATACTAGCTAAAAGACTGAGGGCCAAACAACATGTTAAAACTGGATCTGTGACCACATACCTGACGTATAGATTGATCTTAATGGGAATGGACAATTTGGTTTAGGGCCTTGGTGTCCAAGAAGGTTTTTCTTTTAAATCTATTTTGATTCCATGATAGGAAGAATACCTATCCCTCCAGCCAGATGGTATTAGCCTTTGTAAGTATATGGGGAAAAAGACAGGCACCCTAGTTTTGCAATCTTTTCCCCTACCAGCTACATAGACCACTGCAACCCAAGATGTGAGATTGTCTGTAGTTTTTCCCCACCGCTGGAGCAAAGTTGGGCCACTAAGGGGAGGCGGTTCCTCCCTAAAGTCTCTTCCCCAGAGCTGTTTACCCTGCGCCCAATCTTTCCAGTCTCTGGTGCTAGAGAGAGAATTTTCTGTTTGCCATCTTTTCTTGATTTTCCTCTCTTATAGCGAGCTGGTTTTTTTGTTGTGGTCCCGATACATAGTGGACAGTGATTCTGAGTTTTATTCGGTTACAATTTTTGGTGTTTAATCCAGAAGCTGCCTATAGAAGCCTATGGCAGAAAGGTGGATGATCAGCCTTGTAAATAAATTAATAAAAGGCCTGTCAAACCCCCAGTTGTCCCATTGACAAAGAGAACATCTGTGGGTGATTCTGTCAGGTCTTGGACCAATAATCAATAAGCGGACTCTGGATACAGGATCAGTAGTCTTTATTGAGTTGGCATCAAGGACTCAGCCTCAGAAAGCCAGTTCTGATGATCCTGGCTTTGACAGTCATATTTATTCCTCCTTGTCTTCCCTAAACTCCCCTTTCCCAACTTCCTAGAGATTGTGAGAAAACGAGGTGTGAAAGACTTTGTTTTTCCAAGACAAGTATCCCAAGGCCAGGACAGCTATAGTTTCCTGCTCGGCTGCGCCCATGGCCTCCGCTACTTCCTCCTCCCATCTGGAGTGCCAGTCAGGGTCAGCCTAGTTATCCACATGTCTAAGTACATAGAAATAGATTAAAGAAAGGAAAGGCCCATTAACATATGACAGGTGTGGTTATATGAAAGGTCAGTGCTTGAGCTGATACTCTTTTGCCCAGGTGTCATCCCCAACATCCCTTGTCTGATGCCAGGAGGAGGCAGGTGCCGCTCCTGGCTGATTCTCAGCAGTCAGCAGGGAGGCAGGAACTGAATTCAACTTCCTGTGTCCTGTGGGAGTCGTCCCTTGCCCAATTTCTTTCCTGCCACATTTGGAAAAAGCACTGGAATAATTTCAAATCTATTCAAAGTGCCCTCCCCCCCCCGAAACTTCCAGCTGGTGGACAGACATTTTACGGAAAGAAAGGAATTATGACTTGTACCTGCAGTTACACCATAGAACACTTTCACCAAGTTCACAAGCTGGAAAAACCAAGTTTGCTGAGCTGCTTTTTCAGGTTGTTACGTGAGTTTCTAAATTGAAGTGATGGATTCTCAGATTCTTGGAGCTGCTCTGAACTATGGATTTAAAGATACTGCCTTGATAACTACCTGTGCTTTCTTCTGAGAACCAAAGGGGGTGCAGTGGTTACAGAGTGGAAATGAAGGAGATCTGTGTTCCAGTTCTTGTTCAGCTAGGTTGCTCTGCTACAGGCGACCTTGAGGCAGTTGTAATCTTTTAGCAGACCTATAAAAATGAGGGCATAAACATGTAATAGACTGCATTACTGAAGGCTTTCACAGCTGGAATCAACTGTCTGTTTCGGGTTTTCCAGGTTGTGTGACCAGATTCTTGATGAAATGGAATTTTGGTCAGGTTTCCCATTCTGTGTACTTGTCTAATAGGTCAGGAAAGTTATTATCAGGACTGATGAGTTCCCCAGGGCCTGGGATTATCACCCATGCTTTTAGTAACTATGCAATGCTTTTTTTTTTTTGTATGTGAGATTGTCTGTGGCTTTGAATTTGGGTGTGGTCTATATTGGTGGTGATACCCAGCTGTATTTTTCTTTGAAAAAGCCTCTGGGTGTTTCTGTCTCTGATCTAGGCGGTTGTGTTCCAAGTGACTGAGAGAATACAAGCTGCAATAAAATCAAAAGACGAAGTTGATGCTGGTACTGTGGCTGGTGTTTCGCAAGGGTTTCCCCACCTTCCTTTTAGTCTGTAAGCTGCCTTCCAATATGACCTCTGCCAAGTCAGCCATGTTGAGTCACCAATAGGCTGGACCAGTGTTTCCCAACCTTTTCGAGGTCAGGGTACCCTTGACCTCACTCTTCATATCTCACGGTACCCCTGCCGCCACCCTCCACCTTCCCCTCCCATTGCCCCTGCTTGCCACACCCCCCACCTTCCCCTCCCAGGGTGAAGGGAAGCACTGGGGGTGGGGGTGGCTGCTGACCTTGTGGCAGGCCCTGCCCCATGGGCCAGCTCCATGTCCTTGCTGGCGCCTGTGGGAGACACCACAAAAATGGGGGGGGGAGCGGTAGTGTTGCCGCGGTACCCCTGGGACATGCTCACAGCACCCCAGGGTACCACGGAACCCTGGTTGAGAATGGCTGGGCTGGACTGTTGTAACTTGCTTTACAAGAGACTGCCCTTGAAGGCAACACAGAGACTCCTGTAAGTACAAAAAACTGCATCCTGGTTGTTATCCGGAACTATCTGCTTTTCATTCAGTTGGGCATTGGTTCAATTCAGTATGCCCTTTGCAATTTGGGGCCCACATTTGTGCTTCACAGCAGTGGCGCAGGAGCAGCAGTGGCGTAGGAGGTTAAGAGCTGGTGTATCTAATCTGGAGGAACCGGGTTTGATTTCCTGCTCTGCCGCCTGAGCTGTGGAGGCTTATCTGGGGCATTCAGATTAGCCTGTACACTCCCACACACGCTAGCTGGGTGACCTTGGGCTAGTCACAGCTTCTCAGAGCTCTCTCAGCCCCACCTACTTCACAGGGTGTTTGTTGTGAGGGGGAAAGGGCAAGGAGATTGTAAGCCCCTTTGAGTCTCCTGCAGGAGAGAAAGGGGGGATATAAATCCACACTCTTCTTCTTCTTCTTCTCTCTTCCCCTTGTGCTTCTGTGTACTCATATGGCAACACTGATAATCTCAGCAGTGTGTTCTTTCCCCTCAGATCAGTAAATTGACAAGATTATGGCTGCATCTTGAGACTTGAGTGTGGCAACTCCTACCTCTATGGTACCACTGTCCCAAACAAGGAAGTTTTTAATCATGCATGTTAACCAAGCTGTATTAGTGCCCACCAGAAACACTCAAAGAACCATTTGGACCCGTTTTCCACAGGAAAAGAAAACACTTGGAGCCGCAAATAATTTTGGACATTTAAAATAAAGATAACATTATATATATTGGGTTTTTTTTTACCTTTTACTCCACTCATTCTGAGAAGCGCATGTATGCGCTCGCCCTGCTGCCTGCAGGGCGGGCAAGGATGAAGCCAGTGGCTTGGCCTCGCCGGCCGCCGGGAAAGCACCCACCCCGCTCCAACGGGGCGGGCGAGAGGGGAAGCCCGCGGAGCAGCCCAGCCGACCACGGGCAGTTGGTGCACCCGCCCTGCTGCCTGCAGGGCGAGCAAGGATGGGGCCAGTGGCTCGGCTCGTGGAGCCGCAGTGCAAGGGCAGAAGAGCCGCATGCGGCTCTCGAGCCGCAGGTTCCCTACCCCTGTCTTAGGTGCTCCAAGTCTATTGGTCACTTCCTGGTTTGCCTAGTCTAGGATTCTGAGCATTCGTGGTATGGAGAATCAGGAAGATTATGTGTGAACCATGTTGGGAGGATTCTGGGCACTTGTTCGAATTCAGTACTTTGCCTTGTGTTTCTACAAAGTTGAGCTGCAGCTTCTGCCAAGATGGAACACTTCCAGTAGTCAGACTAAACTGACTCTACCCAGTGCAAGGAAAAAACCCCCTGACCTATAAAATAACTGACTTTCCCTGCAAGGGTGTCTGGGTGCATGAAAAAACAACTTGGCATTCTGCACTGAGTTTGTCCCTGCGGACAGCCATCTGCCCTGCTTTAGGACCCATGTTGGATCTTCTGCCTTTTGCAGTAATTTGTCTTTGCAGTTGGAAGACAATAAGCTGTCCCCTTGTAAGGAGGACTGTTTGCATTGCAGTTCTTTTGAACGCTCTTAGGCCAGAGGACAGGCAGGTGGGTTTGGAATTGGCTGTCTTCCGTATGCTTGGAAAACAACCAGTTTAATTTGAAAACTGCCTGCTGGACTGATTAATTGGAGTTAAGTAGAACAGAAACACAATTCTCTGTTTCTCTCCCCTGCCCTTTTCCTATGAGTTGCTGTTGCAGAATTGGGCTGGGTGGCAGCCATATTCAATGCCTCTTTTACCAGTGTTGGCTGTACATGGTGATTTTAAGTGGAACAAAGAGTTGTTGGAATGGCTTACTAACATCCTTGTTTGCTGCTATGGAAGCATAATGGCCTTTGTTGATGTGCATTAATTATTGGAGATTAAAGGGTGAAAGTCAGGCCCAGTCCACAGCCGCTGGGGAATGAGGCAACAGTGGTGTTTTTTGTGCAAAGAAGCATTTGACTCTGGGATTCCTTCATCTGTGGTCCAAAATGGTACAGCCCATGTTAACAGCCTCAGCCTTCCCCATTCCCACCCCATTGTGCTGCATGGGGGAACCAGGACTCAGTGAGATAGAAAGTTTATATACTCCACTGAAACTTAATGCTTCTTTTAAACATATTTCATAGACCAAAACCAAAACATGTCATAGAATTAGTGATTTCCAGAGCGCAAGCCGTCTGAGATTGGCTCTTCACGTGACATGGAATGAGGTGAAATCCTCAACTGGGGGACTGTACCATTTCAGACAGTAAGTGTTAAAGGAACGTAATATTTTTGTTTGGGTGCTGTGTGGTTTCCGGGCTGTATGGCCGTGTTCTAGCAGCATTCTCTCCTGACGTTTCGCCTGCATCTGTGGCTGGCATCTTCAGCCACGGATGCAGGCGAAACGTCAGGAGAGAATGCTGCTAGAACACGGCCATACAGCCCGGAAACCACACAGCACCCAAGTGATTCCGGCCGTGAAAGCCTTCGACAATAATATTTCTGTATTTTGCCCCCCCAGATGACTAACATGGCAGAAAAAGATATTAACTTTGTACTTGCAGGGAGCTTTTTCATTTTGATGCAAGCATCTTTCAAAAAAGGGCAATTCACTG